>NW_024582082.1:4651684-4895712 GCF_017639235.1 Corvus kubaryi | reverse complement strand
TGGCTCACCATGGACTGGATGGCTCACCCTGAGCTGGATGGCTCACCCTGAGCTGGATGGCTTGGCTGTTTGCGCCTCCAAGGAGAGCCAAGAGATCCAGGTAGACCTAAAGCAGTCTACATATCCCAAAGGCAAATTCTGCAAAGCCTCCTCCAACTTCCCTTTCCTTCTCCTCAGTCTCTCTTTCAAGGTTACAGCTGAGGGCGGGCTGCACACGTCTCAGCTGGAGAGTCCCAGTGTCACTCTGTTCTCCCCTCCCTGGGCAGAGTCACAGAGCTCAGCTGGGAGAGCCTGGACCAATGGGCCTGAGCCAGACAAGCTGTGAGCCTGTTTGTGCCTCTGCTTCTGCCCCTCTCTTTGACCTTGTTTATTTGGCCTTGGAGTGCCTGCTTTTACAAAATTTATAAAAGTGCCTGTTCTTATAAAGGTTGCCCTTTCCCTGGTGTGAGGATGGTGCCTAGGGCAATGAGGCCACACCTCTGGGAGGACCCTCTGCTTGCAATGTGATACAAACAACATGCAGTGATGAGGTCCTGTGAGAGGCGGTGCTGTCCCTGATGTCCCCGTGTACCATGCAAGCCCCTCCAGAAGGTCCCTGGCAGGAATCCTTTCCACAAAGAAGCTGAAAAGGGAAGATAAAACATACCCGTTTTTTGGAATTCAGCATCCCCATCTCAAGGTCATTTTCACAGTTTTTGGCCTTAGATTTGCAGAGTTTTATGAGGCACATTTTTATTCTCAGTATGAGATAATAAAATGATTTAGGGCTTGGCACTAGATTAAAAGGAGCAGGTAAAGTCCTTCCTTCATCAAAGTAGGATAGCCAGAGCTTGGCACGTGCAAACTTCCACTCCACATCCGCATCCTCCTTGGGAAGGGAAGAAGGAAAAACAAATCAACACCCAAATTAATAAATAGGAAGGAGTTTAGCTATGACTAGGACAAACATACAGGTAGGAGTTAACTAGAACCAGATTCTGCCTGCCAGAACAAGGCCCCTGCACAAAATGTGTATTTGTAGGCTTCTCTGTGGTAATCTCAAAACAAGGAAAATTTAAACAAAGTGGTGCATAAACAGAACATATGTGTCTTCCAAATATTAGACTATTTCCCTGTATATCAAAGGGGTTGTCTCAGTAACAATCTGGTGGTTTTGCTATGATGATGAATGAATGTGTCAGAACATAGAGACATGGAAAGCAGGAGAAACTTTTATGAGCATAACAGCAGCAAAGACTGTTGCGATGAACTGCAGTGCTCTGTGTCATCTGTTACCACTGCACTGGCCAGGAATCCCCCATCGGGAGGCTCAGACACTGCGTTCTTCTGTCATCCGCTGATTTCCTCATGGATCCTGTCTGCATTCACCACCATGTATCCCTATACACCTTAATCCTCCTACTATTCACCTCCTGCCACTGATGAAGGTGGAAAAAAACTCCATCCTTCAGTGTCTGTGGATCTCCTTTATAAATTGCCAAGGTGGGCCATGATCACTTCCAAGTAACAAGGGCACGGTTAGCAAATATTTTATGGAGGAAACCGTTCACTTGGCATTGATACACGAGGATGGTCAGGGCCATGTATCAGAACCATTTATCAGGCAGAAGAAAGGATGAGATACAGCTGCTGTACAGCTGTGTTCATTGTGGTGTACATGGAGGGCAGAAGCAGCAGTAGAGGTGTGGATCTGCCAGCTCCCTGTACTCGTGTACATCTGTGTTCTGCTGGAATTCATAACCTCTGATTACCCTGTACCTCTGAAACCTGGTCAGGAACTGGGCATGACACAACGGAGATTAATTCTGCCACAGTTACAGCAATGTGTCTTCACCAGAGCAGCAGCATTCACTTTTGCCATTTGCTCTTCTCATGGTTTGGGGTTGCACCTCACAGAATCCTTAAGGTGAATTACAGAATAAACCACTAGTGAGCAGTTCTAATGCCTTTCTGTTAAAGCAGTTAAAAGTACTACTGATGGGAGTAGCTCTGTTTTATGGCTGGCAAAAGGATTTCTTTCCATAAATGCAAATTTGTCAGGAAGCACCAATACTTGAGGCATAAACAGAAGAAAACCTGAAGCAGATGAAGAGGGATATTAAATGGAAGGCAGGAGAACACGGTCTTGTCACTCCAGCTTATGGTAAACCACCTGCCCACTGACCAGAATGGAATTTAATTCCTCAGTAATGTCCATCCTAGGACACTACTGACGTTGCTCTAATCAGACAAACACTTTGGCAGTAGGGACTTTTGCTGCAGTCAGTCACCATCCCTGGGGATATTGAAAGATGTGCAGATGTGGCACTTGGGGGACATGGTTTGGCACAGCCTTGGCAATGCTGAATGAATGGTTGGAGTCCATGATCTCACAGGTTTTTTCCAACCTACGTGACTCTGATTTTACAACTATCTTTAATCTCACTGCTAGTGAGGACTGAAATTAATTAGTATGAGAAGAACTAGTTTTTCCTCAATTAGGAGGATCTGGGCCAAACAGTTCACACTTGTTTTGCTTGCTGATACTTAAAAGTAATCTTTAACAAAATTTTGAAAATTTCCATACAATCAAGAAGAATGACAAAGCATTTTGCCAAGAAAATGGCCATCAGAAAGTTTAGACTGCAAAGTTAATATAGGGCACCTCTTCAGATAGTTTCAGAGATCTTTTTTCTCTCAAAAACTTTCAAGAGCATCTCTGTCTACTACAATAAACTAGAAAATGCAGTAAGAGGCTGAGACCCCTTCTGAAGCAGAGCTTGTTTCAGGTGAATAGAATTCAGGAAATTGCTTGATCTTAGGTGATTAGAAACCTTTGGAGAAATGACTCCGCTTTCTGCAAGCCTGGAAGATTCTGGGACAGAGAGCATATGTAAGGTCTCTCTGACATTTAGACTCAGTTACAGCATGCACAGGATAGAGTTATACTTGTACTACAGCACATGGATGAATCAGACATTACAGTGAGAAAATATTTTCAGCCCTGGCCATTTTCAATGTCAGGTTCTGAGTGGAGATTAGGACAAGTAATTAATACAAACCCAACTGCAGAAGTTTGACATTTAACAAATCAGAAGTAAGAGGTGACTCAACATTAACATTATCCAAATAATGTATTTTTTTTTCTGCTTTTATTTAGATTAGCAGGGAGTTGTTTATGTCCAAAGCATTTAGCAAATCCACTCTGTAACAGCCATACTACTGAGCGGGGCTGGGTAAACCCTGCAAATTCCTTTCTGCAGAAACCTATTCATATTCCTTGAGGGCTCTGTTTATATGCTTTAAAAGATGGTTTTTGTAAATGTCCACAAAGTCTTGTTTTGCACACGCTAGAGACTCCTCAAAAAAAAAAAGTATCAAATTTTATGCCTGGTGATTGGAAAATACGGAATTTCTGAATATTTTCATGAATGCACATGAGCTTCAGATCTACATGGGCTGGAATGTTTAAGCAGTAGAGAACAGGGCAAAAAGTCAGAAGAAATATTACTCTGTCATAAGCAAACAATGCAACTAAGGCAACACACATTGATAAATTATCATAACCAACACAGGGAATAAAAAATATCACAAGCCACTTTCATTAAATATATGTAAAGGAAATTGGGTTTACTCACAGAGGGTCATTAAAGACAAGGAATCCAAAATTGTTCTAGAAATGATTCACTGTTGATTATTAATTCAGTCATAATCCGGGAACAGACTCAGCCTTAACTCATAATGTGTAAGATCTGTTTTCAGCATTCTAACCTTGGATGTGGAATAAGATACACTCTCTTTGGGTTTTTACCATTTGCATTATCAGTTACAATTAAGTGCATTGAGTTTATAATCTGATTTCTTATCTTACCTCAATTTCCTGATAGGAGTTGTTGATCATGGCTATTAGCATATTAAGCAGCACAACCACCATAGTCACGTTATATACTCCATAGAGTACATATCCAATATTCTCAATGAATTTATGGTCGTACTTCAGCACCACAGATATCACTTCAGATAAGCCAAATATTGACCAGAATAAGGTTTTAAAACTTTCTTCTACCCTAAAAATAAAACAAACAATCACTTTATAGAGTTGACACCAGGTTAGCCAGGCCACATCCTACTAATAAAAGCAGCAACACACAAATATAAATATGTCTTGGCACAGTTGTTGTAAACCATTATCCATCACCCAGGGAGGTGCCAAATCATATTTCCTAATTTGATAAAGAAATATGATTTCTGGTTAATAGTACAAAGTTCCAGTGTGCCCTGATTTGCTCCATCTGTTATCAGGTGCATTACTTGTCACTTGGATTTTGTGTCCCTAATAGGGATGACAAATCCATGGGCAACTTGCAGTTTGAAACTTTTTATGTAGTGCTTTTTGCTTCTACTCACTCACTCTTTTTTCATCCTGAGAAGATAGAACCAGGTCTGACCTCATTCTATGCAGTTTCCAGGGCAGAAGAGAAGCCTTTTACCCAGGAGAAGGGATTGAAAGGTTCTGCTTTGTGGCATTAAGATAAAGAACACAGAGTGCAAATATAGTCACACCATAGTCTGATTCTCTTCCCATACTGCTTTGGGACTGCAAACATGTCAGACACCCAAGCATTTGCAGGAAAAAACTGGGCTTAAGGAGGGGTAGAAAATGTTGCAGAGAGGCATTTTGATTTGTTTATTATCTTTGCTTAAAAGTAGAAAGTAGAAAGGAACAAGAGGAAAATTAAAAGATTAAAAGATGGGAAAAAGGGGAATAAGCCAATGACAAAGATAAGTGGGGCTGGAAAGAATGTGGCTGGACTAACATGTCAAAAGGAGAGACTGATCCAAGGAGTCGGGGCTGTAACAGGCGGAAGGGGAGCAGCCACAAGCCACAGCTGAAAAGGATGGAAGGAGGAGGAGGAGGGATGCTGGCACATTTTTAAAGCATTTTGCCTAATAATTAATTTAGAAGGCATTTTGCCTTTGCCGAGCAATCCTTAGCCATTAACAGTTAATTTCCTCCTTTCTCCTCTTGCCTGCCAGGAGGTGAACACCTTCAAATGAAACAATGCCATAGACAAAATTATTTTGATGAAATGTTTTTTACTAGGGTGGCAGACTAATCCTGCTAAATCTGTTAAAAACAACTTATAGACACAAACCACAGCATATTCTACAAGAAAAATAAGCTTTACATCAACTCTGGTGTCAATTACACCATTCACAAAAGCAAGAGAAATTAATTTCAACCCTTTGAAAGGCTGGTGCAGCTTGCTGGGCAGTTCCTTTCTGCTGCAGGAAACTGGGTTTTAATTCCCATCATACTTTGTGTTACACCATGTTTCATTTACAAGTAAAACTGCAGTAAATAGAATAGTTACAACGTACTCTTGTGGGGAGTAACCTTGAGCGATGTTTCAAATAAATGTTGCACACCTTTATTGATCCCTGGAGCCCCTGATACCACAATCACTGACCCCTGTTGCTCCGCACAACTGCAAAGATACCCTTGTGGGATGATCTCTGCCTGTGCTACACTCAGGTACCAGCACTTTTCCACTTGCTGCACATTTCACGTCCTGTAACACTCTGCTCTTTTCTCCTGCCCTCATCTGCAGCTGAGCTGACCTAGCATTAATGTGTCAGATTCCCTCCACTGTACAGTAGCAATCTGGCCACTGCTTCTTCAATAAATGCTGTACTTTCCAGTTAAGGAACACATATTACACCAACGATCTCTGGCATTGAAACCCACCGCCTAAGTGATTTCACAAACTAATAAAATCCATAACCCCCAGCCTTGAGCCCAGCTGCACCCTGCTATTAACTTCCCTTTTAATTTGGAAAGGTTCCCTAAGTTTTCCACCCTGCTGGCAGATTTTAATACAATGTGTCAGCTCTGCTCCTTTTCTGCAGCTTAAACATTAACCTCTACACTTGAGCAGTGCCGAATTCTCCTTGAAAAGTTAATTGAGAGCTGCAAGCAGCCTTGACCACCCTGAGCCCCAGAGGTAAGGGCAGGGGTGCCGGGCTCTTCTGTACTGTCCATAAACCTTATTTCCAGTGTTAGGTAAAGGACCAATGCCCGTGGTGGTGGGACTGGGAGGGTGGTGGAGATGTTGACCTAACCTGTAGCGCCAAAGTGATGCTTAGCAGTGTCCCCAGGCAGATACAGTTCTCCCTCTGTCAGAGGAAATGGTTTAAGGAGACCTTGTACTAGTCCATCCCTACCCTTCAAAAAGGCTGGATGACCCTTTCCTTCTCCCTTTTAGATTACTGCCAAACTGCAAGAGATCTGGCACAGGTTGCAGGGAACATCAGTTGGGCTTTTTTTTTTAAGAATATCTCACTAAAACGTGAGAGGAGTACCTCAGGAGCCAAGTTCTAAAATACTCCACGATGCCAGTGTGTCTCCTTGTTGCCAGCTAAGCAATTTACCCCCTTCCTGCAAGGTCAGCAGGTGTTTTATCCTTCTCAAAGGCAAACAAATGAAGGCATGGAGGAAGTCAGGAGTCCTGCACAGACTGACAGCTCCTGGCAGCAGGAGGGTCTGGCAGTGACAGATTGGCTGATGCTCCTTGCGGAGGTGGGTACGCAGCAATCACCTTCTTTACTGACTGTTGCAGGGGGGAGACCACAGAGATTTTTTGGTTTTTGTTCCATTACACATATTACAGATTATTATTATATTATAATCTGTATATTATGTTAAAGATTTTGCATCAAGGAAGATGATGCTTCCTAACAGACCATAGCCAATCATCTAGTTGCAGATTTTCCTCGCTTTTGTAAAGAGCAGTGTGCTGTTCATCAAAAAGGATCATGGCAAGTGTTATAATTGAACTGACTTAAGTTGGTTTTCATAGCTGAGAGAATAGTTAAGGGTTCTCTGTTAATTGTTAATTAGTTAACCACTTAGTATTGGCTTTGCCAGTTGATTGTTAATTGTTAGGAAATTTGCTGATTAACAGTTGTTATGGGGAAGTAGTGTTAGGAGCATTTTCTGTATTAGTGTTAGGATGGTGGGGAGTGTTGCAAGTTGGTAAAGAGGGAAAGTTCTAGAAGCTGTGAGGGTCTGTGCCAGTCATGTCTCCTTAGCATAAGGGGATCAATACCACCTGCTGATAGGACCAAGACCAGCGAATCGCTCGATGCCCAAGAATCACCCCACAGATGAGAACCTATGTCCTAGAGGTGACATCTAAACGAGCCAATCGGACTATGGAAGGTGCAGGGGCCTGGGGTGTAAGAGGGTGGTGCCTCTCTGGGGAATAAAAGGCAGCGTCCCTCAGGGGACGGGGATTTCTCTGCCCGCACACGGCCATGAGTGGAGCTTCCCGTGCGCATCCTTTCCCTCTGACTGTTGTGCTGATTTGCCAAAGAGATTCTTAATCGTCTCAACTTAAACAGTGAACTCTAAAAAAGGACAACTGGCTGCTGTGGTCATTTCTCTCAGCAAGGCTATGATTTCATATCAGTCTTGTGCCCTCTTCAAGAAAGCTCAAGGCATCCGTTCAGATTTATCTCCTTAAATGTGTTTGAGAACTAACTCTGCCAAAAAAGTAATGCAGTCAATATAATTACAAAATGATCACATTTTGACAAAACAAGTAGAAAAAAGCCTTCAAGCCTCAAAGTAGCTGTGGCACTGAAGAGTGAGTCACATTTCCCTTTGGGAGAGTGAGACAGAAAAGCTTCCCTTGTAGCCTTCAGCCTGATTTCTGATGCAGAAAGCAAGATGAACACAATCAGCCTTGCCTCCATTTCGATTTTGTTTGCATAGCATGTTCTTAATTACAGGCTGTTTCAAGAGCTGTGTGCTGTACACAGCATATGATAAACAGATAAACATAGCTGGCGTAGTGGCAACTGCTGAGGAAATGATCTGCTCTTCAGCATTGAAGAACTTCCAAAAAATTTTAAAAGTATCCCATGGTTAGTTAAATAATCTCTATATTTAACTGTGTGGAGTAAAAACAACTGCATCTTTATTTCCTTTGCTTCCAGAACATCAAAATGAAAGAAATGTCACAAACTTCATATAATAACTCAAATCAGAGGCCACTGGGGTACTATGTGCTTGCTTTGTAGATGACAACAGAGGAGAAATTGAGCACACACTTTCAAAAGTACAGTAGCAAGGGAGGGTGAAAGTTAAACCAAACATTCACTAACCATTATCATTAGAACGAAGCAAGCAATTCCCTCAGCATACACTCTTTTTTTCTGCTTGCATACTGCCCTGGAAAGGTGTGCTTTTCTTAAATGTGTAATTTGGAGTTGTTTTAGTGAGCAGCTGTTTGTCTAAGGGCTCCCACTGAGGTATCCAGGGAGCTGTCAATGCTCTTTGGAACTGGCCACAGTCAATTAAGTGCACAAATCCAATGGGTCTTTTTCTGTCACAACTGTCCAAGTGACCGCTGAGAATCAGGTCCCACAGTTAAATAGTCATATTTTGGACTACAAAACAGTGTAAAATTTCACCCATTCTCATTAGAATTCACAAACATGCCCCCCAGGAAATGCCTTCTGTGATGTTGCTGAAGTCACAGAAGGGTTAGGAGGACACCAAAGTAAGCATTACCCCTTTTTGGCCCAATGATTTTTCAGTGAAGGAACAGCTGAGTTCCTTGTTCAGCTCTAATACTGAAATCTTCCTTCTTTCCATGAGTAAGTTAATGGCAGCAGGAGACCACCACCTACAGCAAGGCCAACAAGCAGCCACAAAAAATAGAGCAGGAAGCATTGCTAGAACTGGTGACTGCCCATCTGCCAAAATAACCTTGTCATTAGCTTATTAAAATTGTTTGAGACTGTCTACCTCAAGGCTTCTAGTTTGTTGAAAGGAATGTCTAAGAAGGATTTTTTGGAATGAATGTAAATCTATTCTCTTTGTTTCACATGATGAAAGGGCTTTTTTTCCCTGATCATCATTTGCCACTCTTGTGTGTTTAAATAATCAGAAGAAAGTAAGTATTTTAAAAGTCTTTTCTGAATTCTTAAAAGGAAAATTTATGCTCTTGCAAAATTTGCTTTATAACAACATGAAGTCCCTCCAGGATAAGTAATCAGCAGTCTGAAGTTAAGGAGGATCTCTCCCCAGTCCAAATATACCTGGGGCATTTAAACAATCTTTACTCCAGTGAGCAGTCATCATTTTAGTGAATGTTTGATCATTATTTCAATCAAAGGACAGTAACTGCTGGAAGATCCACTTAGATAATGAGTGCTAATAAGAGAGTTACTGCGCTGAATTGCACCAGCAACTGGAATTTGTCAATGACGTTCTCCAGGGATGTGCCTGGGGGATGCTGTAAGTGAGGGCTGCTGTGCCACCAGGCAGTCAGGGATGGTACTGACTTGATTCTCATTACGTCTTGTGCTTCAAGGGCATCTTCTTTTCAAATATGAAGCAAGTCACATCCCACATACTCAGCTCTCTTCTCCCTGACTACTGAGCACAGATAGATGTAAATGCATCTGGTCTCACAAATCCTTCCATTAAAATACACCCTGAGGCTACAGGAGAGGTTTAGAAGGCACATTTGGCTCAACAAGGGAAAGTAAACATTATGTTACAGGTTACATGTCGCACAAGAGGGTGTGTGGTAAAACTGGAAGGCAACAGCCCCTTGCAGGACAGAAATGATGCTGAAAAGGTCATTTCTCCAAGAGGAGCGATGAGCTAAGCCCCAGGCTCGCTGTGTAACATGTTCCAGAATTGACACATCAAATGCAGCATCAAGTGTCTGCTGTGCACACTGTAACCACTGTGGGCTCAGGCACTGTGGCTGTGGAGTGGTTTTCTGGAAGTCAGCTCACAGCAAGGGGAAAACACCATGCCAAGCTTCCCACACACACAGGTGTGTGGGAAGGAAAGCCCCCCCTGTGTCCCTAAGGCAGTCAAGGTGGATTTGTGAGACTCAAAACTGACTGTCCCAATGGTGTGCTGGTGCCACATCGCAGTGCAAGGGAGGAGGCTTTCTCCTGGATGCATGGGACACGTCCCTCATAGTCAGCAGGACTGTACCCTGCTCTGAAAACTCCTTTAGGACCTCAGCTGTCCCTCACAGGATTGGGACTTGTGCTCCTGGGGTCCTGCAGAATTGAGACTGCATTTTGTCCTGCCACCAAAGGGCTGTAAGTTCAAAAGCAGCCTCACTCTGAACCGCATTCCATTGGCGTTTTTCAACCTCTTTCTCTTCCCAACATCCCTGACAAGGTGAGGGAGGGGGACACCTAGCACAGACAGCTGTGCAGGGCTGTGGGTGCTGGCAGGTGAGCATGGGCCAGGCAGACCCACTGTGGAGAAGAGCCTGGTGTGATGCTCTGTGCAGCTTTCAGATGGCTTCTGCTGGAAAGTTCCCAGTCAGGACTTAAACCCCACATCCCAGGCACCCTGGTTGGTCTTGCTCTGTTTTGAGCACTATGACCAGCAGTTGGCTCTGCAGAAGGGCACCCAGTAATCACACCTGCACTCAGATGATGTCCTAAAACAGATCACACAATCAGAATATTCTGAGTTGGAAGGAACCCACAAGGATCATCAAAATGAATGATGGCCCCCAATCTTAAATGAATGGCCCCTATTTGTTGGGTTCAGTTCCCCCAACGTTGGCTCTCAGAGAAGCAGAATTCTTTCTTATTTTACATACATTTCATCCTACAGGTTTAGGAACAATAATCTTAGGTTTAACTTATTCTCCACTGCTTCTCTTCACACACTGAACTGAACATCTCACAAAACCTGTCCCTGATCTGCTGTTTTGATTTCCAGAGATAACCATTTCTGAACTGCTCCTCTCCCTACCCTCAGGCCTAGAGCTGACTGCCAGGGCTGCAGGCTGTGGTACAGGTTTCCCTGTCAAAACCTGGGTGTGATTTGCTCACACAGCTGCAGCAGAAGGTACCTGAGCAGACCTTGCATCAGCAGCAGGCTGGAAGGGGCTGAGCCCTGCGAGAGCAGCCTCTTTCCCCCAGGTACTCACGTTGTAAACGCGGGGTTGTACTTTGCACCAAGGTAGTAGGAGTAAAGGTTGAACATCCCAATCATGAAGGCTAGGAACACCATGATGAAGATGACCATGAACTTGAAGATATCCTTCACAGTCCTCCCCAGAGAGATCTGCAGGGGGCCGAAGCTTTCGTTGGCTGGAAGAATGTAAGCAATGCGGGAGAAGCTGAGTACCACAGCTATGGCATACAGGCCTTCTGAAATGATCTGAGGATCCGAGGGGAGCCACTTGTTCCTGGCTAAAACAATACATGTACACTAGGTGTTAGTAACAGAAAGGGTTAGATGGAAGCTACTATGATAAATGACCCTTTTCCAGACTCAGCCTTGCATTTGGCTAGGAGTTAAAGAGAAAAAACAGCTTTGGGGCAATTGTTCACTGGACCTCAGCATGCTGTACAAATAGGGGTGAATTAGTTGTATTTTTCACATGGTAAAGATGGGAAATGACCAAGTCACTGGGATTTACTGAAGCCAGACAGTGAAAACAACCAGCATGGGTTTAAACAAACTCAGTATTTTCTGTTTCCTAGTTGAATATCAACTGGGTTATGCCTTTTCCATTTGAAGCTCTTAAGATGGAGAGCCACAACCACAACACAGTGGAATGTAGCTGTAGATTTGCATACAGGGCACTGTGTCAGTATTTGGAACGGAAGCATTATGGAGACCAAGATCTCTCTCCTCACCATTAGAGAAGAAAGTTAGGATTTGTTCGAATAAAGCAAGTATAAACATTAAGTATACCATTTTCATGTCAACTCTAAATTAAAACCAGTTTCTGAAGTCTAGTAACTGTAATATTTTTACTTTAGAAAACTCCAGATATGCATCATTTACCTAATATTCTGAAAATTTAAACATTTATATTAATATGGCTTATAAGTGTCCTTGCATCAACTGAGGTTCTTGGTGGAAAGATTGTGATTCACAGCTAAAACATGCGACATCTTCAGGGCCACAGCAGTAAACTTAGGCATTATTTGCAGTAATGTGAACCAAAGGAAAAGCAGCAGATGGAGGGATTCACAGGATCTCATTGGGATATTCTGTTCTGGACCCTTTGCACCTTTGTATCATGAACTCACTTTAAATGGGTGAGCAGCAAGCCAGAGAGGGAAAAGCCACATTTTCTGTGGCCTCTTGCTTGCGTGGGCAGAGAGGGATGCAAGAGACTGAGCTGGTGGGACCACGCAGATCCTGTGGCTCTGTACCCTGCTGTGGGTCAGGCACGTGGCTCTGGGGCTGTGTGGGGTATGTCTGCAGGGCAGGAGGTGCTGCCTCAGCTCTCCGCTGCAGCCCAGCACTACAACAACCACCTCACAGCTCTAGGGAGCAAGTGGTGTTCTTGGTGCCCAGCTCTGGAGCTCCTGTAGCCCCTCTGTGAGCAGAAATCCCCATGGATTTTGCCCAGGGTGACATCTAGAGTTTGCAGAGGTGTGCAGTGGATCCAGTCCCCACACGGGTGTGAAGCTCTATTCATTTCCGTAAGCAAAGGAAAACCATTTCAGCCATCCAAAATAACAATTTCAAGGCACTGCTGCTCCTTGCATTTCCCAGTATCAGCACTTATAGGTGATACAGGCTTTACAAAAATGCAGGTTTTGAGGAGCAGCAGCTATTGTTATTTATTTTTATAGAGCTGTTGGATGTAGCAGAAGTACAGACTTACTGCAGCCTCAGTTTACACGTCTCCCTCCTCTCACATCTGGAAAATGAAGCAGATTAATTCATCTGTAATTTAAATTATATTCTGCTCACTCCCAGTTCCTGATTATCTGTTGCTCAAGCTACTTTTTCAGGATGTGATTGACCTGAATGGCACAAGAGCAGAGGCTGCATGAGGCTTGGATCCTTTCTTACTGGCTGGGAAGATGGCTGGAATGGGTAGATCTAGGGAAAATAATTCGGTTTAATTAGGAAAAAACCTATATAAATTCACAAGAAAAAAGCTGCTTTCAGTACTGCCACACATTAACCTAAAAGAACAGGAAGTATTAGATAGCAAAAAGCATCTTACCGTAGGTAAAGTAAGCAACTTCAGGGGGAAGGGTGACATTATTGAGGTCATCATCTTGAACGTACTGGTCTACGTACTGTTGTGCCTCAGAGGCTTTGAGAAAAGCCATGAACCTGGCAGTGAATGATGCCACGAAGATGGACAGCATCCCGAAGTCCAGCAGGTTCCAGAGATGCACCACGTATTCACGTGGACCCTCTTCCCAGATCTCCTTGCACTCTGACCATATCATACCTGTGGAGGGATCAGAGCATCTTTAACTGGCAAACACAGAAGGTGTTTTTGTATCCAGACAGATCTGTTTCCTGTTTTCAGTGGCTTCTAAGACCAAAGCAAAAGACTCTTTAATTAAATGACTTTATGGGGAATGGGTCATGTAATCTTTTCTTAAGAATTAATTCAACCTTTTAGTTTGTATGTCCTTTTGTGCTTACAAAGTAGAAATCTCAAAATGTCACTGTTTAAGTCAATGGTAAAGCTGATTTCTGATGATGACAGAAAAAGCACAGTTCAAAAATTCTGATGACATGACAAAATCCTACTGCTGATGTGTTTGGAAAAAATGTAGATTTCCTTTCTTGTCCCCAAAATGACCTTCCTACACTGTGCCACTGAAAATGGCACTGCTTGCTCTGCTGCTTTTTTCCTCCTTCCCTAAGATAGTGGGTGTGTCCATTTTGAGAATGCAAACAGAGCTGTTCAAGAATAAGTTTAGTATGATTAAAAAAGGGTAGGATAGAAGTTCTGTCCTTCCAATTTCATAAAGCTTTCTGTATTAAATAATGAATTTTCGTATATCAAAGGCTGATCTATCACTTTGAAAACACTGAGTTTAGCCCAAATTTAGGATTTCTGAAAACAGACTTAAAAATAAACCTTAATGCCAAACCCAGTGAATTCAAATATTTAACATCCGTGTCCTACTGGGAAGGACTGGGGTGGACAAGTGAATTCAGTGGGCAAAGAGCTCAGGTCAGATTCACTAATTTGCCCAACTTTCAATCCCAGCAGGGCTCCAGGGCCGAAATCTTGGTCCTGAATAGCTAAAGTGTTGGAATATTTAACCCACTGATAAATATTTCCTGCACTCTACCCAGTCCTGTTTCCATTGCAGCAGCAAAATTCACATTTAATCAAGAAGGAGAGGTGCCTGCCAATTTCCATGTGACCTCCTGCAATCTTCTCCTTTCTGTGAACTCCTTTCATTCTCTCTGCTGGAAGCTCTCGTCGTGTGGCATGTAAATGCATTTGCTTGGCTACTTCTGAGACTCCTGGAAGCACAGGGTGTCCCCAGAGCTGCACTCAGAAGATGGGTTACTGGGAGGGAAACAGGTCAGTGGGAATGTAGCGTGGGGGTAGAGGAGTGGAGAACTGCTGCTGTCAGTCCATGTGCATGGAGAAGGATTTAAAGAGAAAAAGGAAAGCTGAGCTATCCATAGCACCATCAGCCAAGGTTACAGCGAGCCCATGAGCTCCACATCCCTTGAATCTCCCTGGAGATGTACCCTGATATAGGTTATGCCCTGTGTAGATCTGTCTTGGGAGAGAGCCTGAGATCTGCAGAGCACTGAGCAGAGGCAGAGGGAGGGCAGGAGAGGAGCCTCCCAGCTCTCCTCCTCCAGTCTGCAGGTGCTTGGCTGAGTTAAAAGCAGGAGCTTCATCCTGCACTGGCACTCACCGTGAGTGAGATTTAATAATAAATAGCCTAAGGGAGAAGGTGGAAGAATTGGTTTCTCAGGACTTTTCCTGGAGCGAGGATGAAATATTAAAGAAACATTTCTACCTTGAAAAAAAAGCATCCCAGAAGTGATGGATAGGAGCCATTAGCCCTGTGCATTACACGTGTGCTGTATAAAGGTGCTAAAGCACTCAAGGAAATACCACATGCGTGGTAGCATTGCCCAACAAAGCACTTGTTCATTGATGACCAGAAATGACTCCCATCCAAATTTATTTCTAATCTTGCTCACTTAATATACCTAAGTCACAGATTAATGAACAAAGAAATGTCTAAAACTGAGGAGTCTGACCAAAATTAGAATCGTTATGTGAAAGTAATGTGCCTATAATTTGCACTGTTTTTTTCCCCAACTTTGTGGCAATCATTTTTAAAAAACGTCTATTCAGGACAAGTAGAAAAGTTCCAGTAATTACTTGGTCAGCACTGCTGGGTAATTGTAGATACATTGTGAGATAGTAATTCAAAGCTTCTCCTTAGTAAAAGTATTGAGAAGAGAAAAATCAGCTAAAATTCAGGGGATGGGACATAAGAGGAGGTGTAAGAAATAAGGAGAAGCAAATAGGCAAAGCAGCTCTGCCAGGATGTAATCACATTTCCATGTGGTGTTTCTGAGACCCCCAGTGGCTCTGGCAGGGGGCATTTCCCTGAGTTTGATGTTCAGAGATGTGGGATATGAGCAGCTCCTATGCTCCAGCTTCTGCATGTCTCTTGTTCCCACAGCAGGGATGATCAGAAATGTCACCTTGATGGGCAATTCTGGTTTCAGCAGGGGAAGGAGAGTCAAGATATAGGCACAGCCCATCTGGAAGAAAAATGGGAGGGTGAAAGAAGTGCTGTTCACCACCTGTGCACACAAAGAAACAGTTTGTCAGATTTTTATATCCTCTGGCCTGGTACATAAATCAAGAGCATCAGCAGATGTTGCAGAGCTGCCTTTGAGCCTTTCTGGGTCCACCAAAGGCTGTTGGACTAAGAGATTAAGACTGCTCAGATTGCACACCCAGAGTTTAGCTGCTACCCTGGTTGCTCTTGCAGTGGGGATTTTGAAATAAACCCCCCCTGCTTTCAGTGCACGCTTCTGTCCATACTGATCACAAGGAAAATCCCAGCCTTCCTCATTTGAAGGCAAGAGATAGGAAGACCTGGCCACAGGGAAGAGGCATGCAATGTGCCCTGGATGCATGAGCCAAAATTGCTGTGCCCAATGTACAAGGGAATGTTGGTCTTGTTTAACCTCATGAGATCCCCATGGTTCCATTTCTTAAACTTGTCTGGATGGTGCATGCCATCCTTCAGGTGTGTCAGCCTCGGCACTCACCATCTGCTGGCTTGCTGAGGGTGCTCTCGAGCCTCCATCTATGTCATTAATGGTGGTATTAAATAACACTGGTATTAAAAAAAAAAATATGCCCTAGGGTATAGTACCATGTCCTGCAGCTGTAGGGAGGAGGAGAGAAGATCCAGCAGGCAGAAATTGTGCAGCAAGATTGATTTATTTAATTATTTTACAAACTCTTTTATAGACTTTTTTCTTCATAGTCTAATTGGACAAAGGACAAGCCACCCCTTGGGGGTGATTGGCTAAAGTCCTAAAACATCCATTGTCAAAATATTTGTCTACTAGACTATAAACAAGACTTCTCCAGGTTGCAGGTATTTCATTGTTTGCATAACTCTGCTACCGCTTCTGTGAGAGAGAAAAGTCTCTCACGGGCTTAGAAAATAGCAAGAAAATCCTTGCTAGCAGCATTTTTGTATCCACACACTGGTCCCAGTACAGACCCCTGGGGGACACCACTTGTCACTGATGTCCATCACTGGACTCTGAGCCTCTCACCAAGCAACCCTCCAACAGCTTTCTTATCCATCTATCAGTCCACCCATCAAATCTGTCTGTGCTTTAGAGAGAAGGATGTTGTGGGGGTCCATGTCAAAGGCTTTACAGAAGTCTGGTTAAGTGACATCTGCAGCCCGTCCCTTGTGCACTTACACAGTCACTCCATCAGAGAAGGCCACTAGGTAGGTCTATGTTAGCCACTTTAACTATATTTGTACTTAAAGATACATATTTATAATACCTATAAGATTTTAGCACCAAAAGTTGCCACCCTTGGTGCTTTCAGAGTCCTTAAAGTTCAGGGTCACACATGGGGCTCAAGAAGTGCAGGTGTCTGCAGGCCATGTGCACCAAACTTTCACCTCAGTATTGCTGAAACATTATTTGAAGCTTTATGGAGGCAGGCAGGTAAAATGGTCAGAGAAGATTGTCAGTGCAGATGTAGGCAATCATTAGAAAATCTCATTATATTCAGGAGTCTGTACAATGAATCACCTTTCTTATCCCAGAAAAGTGAAAACCTTCAGTTTAAATGAAATGTTTTCTTCTTCATCTCTCAGGAACTCAACAAGCAGACAGATACCTACTGCCTACAAGAAAAGAATGCCTAGTTTAAAATCTAATCATCTTGTCCAACTGCTTTAATATAATTTTAAAAATATATCTTACAGTCTTACTCTATCCAGTCTGGCATCTATTCAGTATTTTCTGGCTTAATATCCTGTATGGGATTCTGATTATCATGGGAACAGGGAACAAAGAAACATTGGACAGGAAGTCATCAGATAGAGCAGCCATATCCTATTTTTAAGGGGAATTTAATGCCATCAGTACTTCTGGAACAGTGGAATTATTTGCTGCAAGAAAAGAATCAAAATCATGGTGGTGAGCAAAAATAGATACAGAAGAAGTAGACAAAGATTCTACAGAGTTGATAAGCTCAATTTCCCAATAAATCTTCCCAAGCTTGTTTAGATTAGTGGTTCAAGCTAAGTGACCTGCCAGGAGTAAATGATGCCTGTAGGAAAAGTGAGACATCTGATTTTGTCTAAAACTCCTTAGAAATTTAACTTGTGCATGTGGCACACTTCTGCACTCAAAGGGTTCACCCACGTGAATCTTTACTTTGTAATTGTTGAATAACTTAAATTCCTTTAAAAGATTTGAGCACTGCACTGTCCTCTCACCAGTAAAAATTTCATACTACGAATTTCATAAAATCCAGTGCTTACTTGCCTAGCAGGTTTCATCACTAGATCTTGGAGTGCATTACAAAAAAAGCACATGACATTATACTCATTTTGCAGACAAAGAAACTGACGTTCAGTGAATTATAGTAGGATCCCATGGCAGGGTAATAAATCAGACAGACTCACCACACTTCTTTCTGCTCACTTTGTCCTAGAGTGAAGCCACAAGACCTTCTTTAAGATGCAGTGATCAAACCAAGAGAAGTAAATAGGCAACATCTATAGCATTTACCATGGAAAGTGGAAAATCAGGTAAGTGAGAATTTGCTAAGCATCATTCAATGTTTTCAAAAGTGGTGACCATGATCAAAGTCTTCTTTGCTCGTCTTTTAATTAAAACTCTTGACATCAACCTCTAGACTCATAGTGAATTGTTTAAGTTTCGGGGAGTTGTCTTGGTTTGCGTTTTTTGTTTGTTTAGATTGGTTTTGGTTTTTTTTGGTTAGTTAGTCGGGTTTTGGGTTTTTTTAAATTTTTCCTTTGTCTTGTCACTGGGTATGATGCTATTCCTAATGAGGTTGAGTTCCCACGGAGAACTTGTAGACATTTTGGTTTTACTTACCCAATACCCACTTCATGATCAGCAATTCTGTCCATGAGAACTGAGTTGTTTTGACTCTGAATATTTGTTTTGGATGATCCGTGATGGTCTCGTTGGGGAGATTTTTGACTCCTTCAAAGCGGTCTGAAGCGTTCACTACTAACAGTCCAAGGAAGATTGTGAAAGAAACTGCATGAGCCACAAACTTCATGAAAGGACTTCGAAGGGTACGTCCCAGCTGCAATGGAACATACACAATCATAAAGTTTTTATTTACCCACCTCCTAGAAGTTTTTTTCACTATAAAAAAACCTTTTGAAAGCTTTTGCCCATGGTAAAAAGGATTCAGTAATTGATTCTGGATCATTAGCTAAATAGGGTTTAGATTTGTTCAAGTTGTTATTTGCTATTACGAGACATTATACATTGGGTAATTTTTATGCGTGCCAATGTCTTACAATGCCCCTTTAAACCCACATGTAATATCTAATTGTCCTGGCCATATGGTGAGTGGAAAATGAAGAGACAGGACGTTTAGATGAAAGACATGTTTGTTTGTGTATGTGTTATATGAGTGCACTCTTGTGTCAATATAAATCCTAGTGATGGACACAATTGTCATCCTTAAATCATTGTTATATGTCAGAATCTTTTACTAATGGTGAATTCTTGGTTTGTTATCAATGTGTAAGAAAGAGCCTTCTGTTTAAATATTCTGTGGCAATGCTTTTCATATGCTTTGCTATGATAGTCTTCTCTCATAATTAGTACAAAAGCTGGAGAATCACTCCCTGAACACAAGGATTTATTTGAAGACATTAAGCCAAGAACCAGAGCAGCAGGTCTCTTCACTACAGATAATATTTGTTCTGCTCTTCTTGAAAAGCTTTCTTTGTTAATGAATTTAAATATCACTCTTTTAATTTTACATTTTCTGTGAACCAAGAAAACATTACTCCAGAAAGATAGAAAGAGTAGAAGCATTTTCAGGAGCACTAGGGCTGAAGCCTGTAGTGTTGGACAAAACAGGGAGCAATGGAAGAGCTGGCCTGGATGGGGCCTTTCCAAACCCCCCACAAAGCAAATTATATATATTTTTTTTTTTGGTATATTACTCATTGATTCATTCCCCTTGATGCCAAGGTATCATCCATTTTTTTTTAATATCTACTGATTTGATCATAAAACTTCATAGGAAAAAGGACATTAAAAGGAAAATCCTTGTTTCTTATTTATCTCCAATAGCAGATTAATTCCAAGGAGCCCTGGTCTCTGCTCATGGCAGAACAGGAAATATTTCAAAAGTGGAGGTCTCTAGGTCTAGCAGAAATTCAAAGGAAGTCCTAGGATTCTGGGTTTTATTTCTTTTTCTTAACAGAGTTTTTAAAATGTCAATTAAATCTTTTATAAAGTTGACAGAATAGGAAATCCTACTGGAAAATTTGCATGTTTCTAAATATGGAGAGACTTTCCATTAAAGAAAATGAAAATGTCTGCTCTTTCCCCAGGTCCTGGCTAACATTCCCTGAGGTCAGTAAGGACATGCTTAATTGGGTAGATATTGCACTGACTTGAAAGCCAAGTTTCTTTAATCTTGTCTAGGAATAATATGGCAGATGTAGGAGTGGATGAAGTGTGTTAAAAGTAGTCTCAACACTTGCAGTTCTGGTTCACCCCCAGTGCTGTCACCCTTGGTGTAGTGCTAGTTCTCAACAGTTTTTATGGTTGGTGTTGTGTAGATTTATGCTTTGTAGTAGAAATTACAATTCCAGTACTGATGGGATGATAGGATAGGCCTGAAAAATGTCCCACACAGTAATAATCTCGGATGTTTTCCTCCTGTGACCTGAGAGAGTTCAGATTGCAAGAGTAAAGTGGAAAAACAGCCATGGATCCTTAGCAAGAAGTTTTTAAGAAAGTGGATTTGCAATCTGTATGAGATTCATTTCTACCCTGAATTCACTGAAAGAGAAAAATTGAATCTACCTATTGAATCACGAATCCTCTCCAGATAATGAGAATTTTTCTGCTGTCTATAGAAATGTAAAAAAAGAAAGACCTTAGATTAAAGCAGCATAGTCTCAGTTATGAGAGAAATAATCCCGTGTATTACAGAACGAAATGAATTCTATGGGTAATTTCACTTACTTCTCTCATGATTAAACAGAAATTTGTATTTAGTTAGTGTTACATCAGCCTTTCGTCCCATTTATTACTGCAGAAAGTTTACAATTATTTTCTTGAGCTGAAGCTTTTTCATCTCTTCTCAGAAATCTGATTTTAAGTAAGAGCTACAGAAGATGTTGACTAAAATATCCTGTAAAAAATTAATGAAGTGTCAATTCCTCCAGCCAGTCTAACACTTTATGACTAAAAGATTTTTCAAACAACATGATACCGTTAAACTCAAGGTGTGTAACTGCATGAGGGTATCAATTTCTCGATTTTTTAGAAAATAAAAATACCACTTTCATCAAGCCAGGATTGCAGGGTAGTGTCTGGCTGTACTGCTAAGATAGAAACACTAACAGTGAATGAATACAAAGGTTCATTCTGAAGAGAATAGATCAGTGCATGACTTTAGTATCCTGTCTCTATGATAAGAAAATAATGAAGCATACAGACATGTCAGAACAAAAATATATAGTGTGATATCATTACAAAATTTTGCGAATGCTCAGGCAGGAACAAAAAAGGATAGAAACATCATAAAGAAAAAATCCTTTACTGTGCTCTGTGCTACGCTCACAGCAGAAGCATGAAGGATACTGTTGTAGTGATTTCATGTATTTCAGGATAAAAAGGTACAGATACAGCTTAGGCAGAGTGAGCCATTAAAGTTCCAGTGCTTAAACAATGCAGAGTCCGTTGCAGTGGGAGCTGCAGTCCACAATCCCCAGCATGGTTACAGGAAAACGAGACAACAGCCATTGAGGGCTGTGTATGAATGATCTCTCAGTGTTGCAAAGTTTGGCCATGCACATCAACCAACCCGAGGAGAAAGAGAACACATCTTGAAGCTCTACAGACAATCCAAACAGTCCCTCGTGCTCTTGTCATTACATTTTTGGGCAACAGACTGTGCAATTTTTCTATCCAATCTCTTTTCTCTTTTGATCACCAATGAAAAAAAACTTCAGAGACCAACATATAAAGCAATAGTTTATTGGAGATTCGTGGTTTCCAGGAGATGGATGAGTGAGCATGGATATTTCAGGATAGGATAGGCTTAAACTTCATGGGTCGTGTCAACAGTCTGTGCATCCAGAAATGAATGAATGAATGACTGACTGACAGTAAAACTGCTTCTAATAAAGGCAGCTCTGTGCAACTGAGTGGAAAAGAATACATAAGGTTGAGGTGCAAACTCCAGGCAATACTATGTACCAAATTTTTGTGGGTAGCATTTGGTATGGTACATTCTAACCTCACAGAGCTTTATTAAAGAAAATTTTCTCTTGGGGAGGATAGGCTCCAAAGTATGTTCCTAGCTAAGATACATCAGTATCTTTGAAGTAATTTTGAATATGAATTCCTTTACTATCCTATGTGAAACTGCAGAATGTGAGCAGCATAAGAATATGATACACAGTAGTGTTGATTGGACAGCTCCTATTGCAATATTTCACATTAGAAATTTCCTCCATTTTTATCACTGCCTTGGTAAAGAAATGAGTCCCTGACTCATTCCTGGGCACCTGTGTGTCTTGTAAGACAGGCCTGATTTAAGTTAAATATCATAACTGGTTGTTCCTATGGAAAAAATATTTCATTGCCCAGTTGTGTAATATCAGTATTGCTTCCATCAGTAAAAACCAAATAAAACATTTATAAAGTTGACCAGGACAAAACTGGACTGCTCAGAGTGGAAACGCTGCCTATGTAGAATTTTCTGCAGTAACACTGTGAGAGGACACAAGGCTCTTGGATCAACCTGCAGCCCTTGAAACTGAGGCCAATGATTTTGGGTAAGGTACAAATTTGTGGGGGAAAAATGCATTTGTTATTCAGTTATTTCTATCACAGGCCCCAATCAAAAATCAAGACTACATTGTTCTGATCAAGGCAAATCCATGCATTAAAAGACAATACCTGCCTGAAAGAAATTTCAATTGGACTTTGTGCTAGAGGATTACATGTGGTTTTTCACAGTCTAAAGTGGGGTGAAAAGAAAGGACATTGAAAAATGAGAATGCATGAAAGGTTTAGTGTAATGAAATCAAAGCTGATGAAAAGTTAAGTATCTCCCCCCTCCCCCCTTTTTAAATTTTAATACATCAACTTCAAGAAATTAAAACCAAGTAACTTTCTCAATAGTTTCTTACTTCTGCTGTAAAACTGTTTTAGTTTTAGGGGGGTTTTGCCTCAGTTTCTTTCTCCTTAGTTTTTATGCTTTTCTTTTAAATTGTCCGCTTATTTCTAGTCTAATTGTTCTCCCTACCTATTGCTATATTCAAATGTGGCCTCTGTAATTCTGAGACTGCACCACAAACGTTGCTGTTGGATGGTGTGCCAACTCCCAGCACGTTCAACAGAGGTGAAGGAAATTAAACAGCTTCATAAATCCCTGCTAGACTGGGGTCTGACATGAGGGAATCGAGGTGGTAATTCCACACTAATTCCCTCTATGATCCAGCCAAAACCACCTGCAGCACAGCCTGGCTTTCACATGCACTTCTCTGTGAGCACCTCTGGAGTCCTGTCTGGTACCCATGGAAGATGAGGGGCTCTGTGTTGATACAGACCTCGAGGAGATGAAGTTACATCCTCATATACTCTAACACCAAGTACTCCTCTTGGAGCTATTTTGGAGGAGACCAAGGCTCGAGTGTGTTTTATTATCTCAGACATACTGAAGGACTGTTTTTCTGATTCTATTAATGTACGTTTCAAATTATAATCTCTCCTCAATACTAATTGATGGATCTATAACTACTTGGGTTTGATAAATTTAGAAGGGATTCCTCACTGGTTTTTAGAGGAAATGGGAGAAGATACTTTCAAGACTGAATACTGTACAAAATCACCAGGGGTGATTTTGATCAAATTTAAGTACCTGTGATAAGCCTCCTGCAGAAGACATCTACCTTGGAAGGGATGATGTTGCTGGCTATTGCTGAATGTGAAATGATCTTTTCCCCTGCCACCCGTTTTTCTGTGGCAAGAGCAGTGAGAAAACTGTTTATCACTCAGCCACACACCTATTTATCTGCCCTTGTTTGAGCAGACTCTTTCAGGATGAACCCTCTACAATTTCATACCACAAACAACTTGAGATTTTACCCAGGCTAATGGTTGGCTCTGGTCCTTTGCCCTTTAGGTCTCAACAAATTCTCCTCCTCCATCTGATCTATATTTAGGTATACAGCAGTATTCTAAGTTTCATCATCTTTTCCCTCAAAACCATAAATATTTTATGATTAAATCTAGTCTTTGCTGCAACACTAAGAAGTTTCCTGGGGCTTGCCAGAGTATCAGGCCCACGTGTCATAATAATGCTCCACTAACTAAAACCACAATAATGCTCCACTAACTGAAACCACAATAATGCTCCACTAATTAAAACCACAATCATGCTCCACTAACTAAAACCACAATAAAGCTCCACTAATTAAAACCACAAGCTCAGAAAGAAGGAGGAGAGGTAACAAAGGAGCCATGAAGAAGGGAGGAACCCACAATAAAAAGTGCATGAAAGGAACAAGAGTTTAACTAAAGAATCTTGTCTTTAGTTATTTCCAGTTTTGGTGGCTCTTCTGTTCTTGCTTCACTCTACTCCCATGTTGTTATGTCCTATAAATTTCTTGTTCCTTTCTTGTCACCCACTCTTCACCCTCTTTCCCCACCACCCCACTTTTTTCCCTGTCAAGATGAATCTCAAACCATGCCAGTTTGTTCCGTTTGTGCTGTCAAGCGACACCTCCAGCTTGCTCTCCCCCGGGGCAATACTAGAGGGTGCCATTAATCATTTCCCAACAGCATTATGGAAAAATCTGGGGCTTCATTCCAGGCCCTGGGTAGAAATGCCCATAGACCCCATGCACCATCAGGAGTTTGTACCTTGCTGCAGGGAGCGATCCAGTAGGCTATTGCAAGGAAGGGCAGGCCGATGGAGACTCCAAAGACAGCCAAGAACTTCACAGCTATGGATTGCTGCCTTAAGCCTGAGAGGTTTTCATACCACATGGTGAGCAATTGCTGCTGGCAGTTGGGGTGAGCAACAAACTGTGAGAAAAGCAGAAATAGAGACATCAGTAGCATTGTCTAAGGAGGATGAGATTTCAGGGAATAACCTTCTGAGCTTGCCCATGGAACGTGACAGGTCGTGTCTTTGTTGTCTGACAAACAAACAGAAAACTGCAAAGCAGGCACACAAGACCCTCAGGTACTGGCAGAATGTGCATCACTTCTACTCCTTGTCTTCCCTAGGGTAGAGCTACCTTTATGTGATTAAAAAGCAGAATGTCAGAGCCAAACCCCAAAATCCATGTGGTCAGCACTGACAAAATGCCTCTGAGCAAGTTACCTCTTGGGGTAAGACAGTCTACCTGGGATTCAGAAAAGACACAGATGTACTTGGAAGTCAAGCTGAAAAACACCATCATGACTTTGCTAGAGACAGAGGCCCTTGACCCAGCAGCTTAACATGGCACTAATATTATAGTGTTCTATTCACTGTGTAAAGACCAAAAGGGAGCCATTCTGCAGGGCTCTCCTGCAAATTATGAGACCTGGCTGGTATTTTGCTGCTTTAAATGCTTTATCTCAGAGTACCTTTCAAAATATGACAGCTCATTCTTTACTGATCAGACAAAAAGACAAATTCAAAAGCAGAAGGAAAAGCTGTGGTGCTCTGGTACAGAAAGTACCTGTTTTGTACCCTGTAACTGAGACTCTTCTGCAGTTTACTGTTCAGAGGTAAAAAAAAAGAGATAAAAGGAAAGGCGAGCAGCAGAAAAGTGAAAAGGACAATTTCTTAATGGCAAAATTACAGCACCACCAGATCCCACCTAACGGTTTTATAATAAAAGATTAAACTTCTTTATTTCATATTGTTCTTTGAGGTGATTGAATTTAGAATGTGGCTACCTTTAATCACAAAGAAGGATAATTAAAAGGCAAAATAACAGAAAGAAAACATGAAAAATAAATATGTTGCTGATGCAGTTAATTGCATTAGCAGAACTGAGGGTTTCATTTATTAGTTCAGTGGCTGAATGAATGTTCCTAGGAGGGAAATATAAAACGCTCTACTATTTCAATGAGCAGAACTTTCTGGAGGTGAAGGGGAGGATGAAGGGGGTCAAGAAAAAAAGAGAGGAGGAAAGCAGAGGCTGCTGGAGCTTGGTGGCCACTGCTGCCCTGCCTGCCTGGACATGGACCAGGTCTGGCAGCCACTCCTTGCCCTGGATCAGCCCTTTAAGCTGAAAGATTTCAGCCGTTGTCTATAGTTTTCTTGGGACTGAAAAGCAGAGAAAATGCTAACTCTGCTTTCATCTTCACTATCTGTGAACCATGATCGAATTGGGAACTTAATGGACTCTTTTTGAGATGTTTGCATAACAAAACTGTTACTGTTCAGAAGGAAATACAGTTGCACAGTAATTAGGATTGCTGTGGAATAGCACTTTTCCTTCATTAAAAGCACATTAGCAGATGTTTAAAATGTGCTCTTGAGATGAATTTGGCTTTTCTCAAAAAGAAAAAAAAAAGAAAATGAGACTTTACCCCTTCCACTGAATAAATCAATCAGAACAAAGTAATTTGTAGGTACTTTTAACCTCCTTTGTCTTTAGAATTTTTTCCTGGAAATATTAGCATTTTAATATGCTTTCTTTTAATCTGCTTTCAAAAAAAAGCAAGCTTTTAAAAAAGATAATTATAAATCATGAGTCCTAGTCCTTCTGAGCATTTAAAGTTTGAGGTGATGACAGCAGTATTACACGGAGGCATTTCCTAATGCCCAGCGTTTATGTCTGTACTAATGCTGCTTGGACTTGTTATCTTTCTGGCAAATTGACAGAAAAATCAAGTGGAAGGAAGCTCGGTAGAGAATTGATCCCTTTTCCAAATTTTATTTTCAGATATCATGAATTCAACAACAATTGTAGAGGCTCATGGAAAGGGAAATTACACTGGTGAATGTGCAGACTTCTGGGATGAAGGGCCCAAGCAACATCCAGACTTCCTCCTCCTCTTGCAATTGCTCACTGCATTATGAGAATTGATTCAAACAAAGAAATTCAGTTGTCCTTGGCAATGAGACAGTCAAAGACTTCTGGTTGGCATTTCAGAGACTTCATCAGACATTTTAATCTGTCCATTTTTTCACTTTGTCTGGGAACAGCTACAATGAAAATACAAATATAGGAAAATTGAGAAGGAATTGCCATAAAACCCAGTTCAGTGGAACAGTTTATTTTGTACAAGGCAATAAAGACAGGTGGAGTGGCATAGAGCCTTGATGGTGTTCATCTTACTCTGATTATTACAAAAATGAGGGAAAAATAGGTTAAGGATCAGAAAGATCAGTGCATGAATGAGTTTTGATCTGTTATTTGCTTATAGCAAGCAGTACAGTTTTCATTGTTTTCTCTATCAGACATTAATGAAACACACAGTGACCCCTGGGCACTGCCAGCCCTCTCTCTATCAACATTTCAGAAACTCATCTTAGATCTCCTCAGAGATGTTACAGAGCCATTTAACTTTCTCTGTCCCCTGGGAATGGGCACTAACACCAAGTTAAAGATTACACTAATGCTTTGCTTAGTGACTTAGGCACGGAGAAGAACAGAGCTTGAGACAAAAGCTTCAAGGCAGAATGCTTCAAAGCATTATGACAAATGGTGATGTGTGATATTGAATTTCAGAGGACTGAATGCTGCAGTGCTTTTTCAATGTTCCCATTAAATGCTATTTTCCTTTCTTCAGTGCCGGAAAATGAGGCGAGGAGGCTTTTAGGGACAAACTGTGGATGCTCCTGTGCTGCAGACAAGAAAGAGTGGTGTGAGCAGGGCTGTGCGGAAGGGCAGGATATCTCTGATTGAAATGGAAGCACTGGCAGTGGAGGGGATTGCCTGGCTCCAAAACCAGCCACTTAAAAGCATTGAGTGCTTTATCTCCTGGGCAGAGGCAGTAAGGTAATGCATCAGGACCTGCGAGCTAAAGCAAAATGTTTTCCAGTGCTTGTGCATTCAGAAACCACGGTGGAAGCTTTTCTGGTCCCATGGCCCTGGGATCCCAGTAGATGGCAGTGCTTTTTGCTGGTACCTTGCATACCTTTTGATATAGGAAGGAAACTGTACTTCCCTCCAGCCTATCAGTCACCCAGCTTTTTAAGTTAAAAAAAGGCTAAAATAATTATAATAAAATCACACATCAATCAGCTCAAATAATGAAGCTGCCAAAGCAGCATTTTTGAGAGGCAGTGAAAGACTCAGGAAAGTATTGACAGCTCCAAAAGCCCCTGTCCTGTGCTACAGGGGATTAAATGAGAGAGATTAGTATTTGTCTGGAATATGGAAAAAAGTTCCTCAGAGACTTCAGTGGGAATTGAAAGGGCCTAAAGAAACAGTTTTACATATAGGAATAAAGAGGGTGTTTCAGAGATCACTGTGGATACCACATTGAGTGATAACTTCTCCACATTTCTATCTAATTCGATGTGTGGCAGCTCTTTCTGCTAGCTCAGCGTGTATATGCATTGTGGGGAAACACTTTCCAGCCCTTACGACAGAATGAGAGTCTTTTCCTCAGCATAGCTGTTCAAAACAGGAGTTTCAGTCCACAGATGATAAAGTACCTTTATATTTCTGTGAACATATAGAAAGTTACTTCTGATAGAAAACACTGTAATAGAGAGACTTTTATTTTTTATTTTCTACTATATTTAACAGAGAAAGAGCCTGTAAGAGGAGAGGAGAGGAGAGGAGAGGAGAGGAGAGGAGAGGAGAGGAGAAAAAATCTCTGTCTTGGACAGAAAAATGGTGTCAGCAGAAATAAGGAAACTTATGGCAAGACAGCTAAAAGACAGAGGTCAGCCTCAGATCATTGGAATTAATCGTGCAGAAACAAACCAGTCTCTCTTTTATTACTGAAATAATTCTATTCCCCTTAAAAGTACAGGCAAAAGAATTAACCACCCAGACAGGATCATCTCACTTTTCTAATGTACCCTACACAGAATAGCCAGGAGCTGTGGTAGGAAGGAAAAACTCATCAGTGAAGCAGTGGAAGCAGTTTAAAACCCTGCATATCAGAACTAACAACGTGAACCTGTGACTGTAGAGTCCTGAGGTGCTCCTGTCATGTTCTCTCAGCTTGTCCCTTCTTGTCAGCCTTATGGCAAACCTCAGTGTGTTTAATCACTGAGTGTGAGCTAAAATGGAGCTGCATAAATAGACTTTCAGTAGAACACTGGGGATGTCAAGAGACACTGGCAGGGGCAGGGATGAGCAATTTCTCTTTCCATCATGTAGCTGCATTCATGTCCTTGGAACAACCTTTCTGGGTTCATTATTAAGCATTTATCTTTTGATGTAGCTCTTTGCTTCTGCAAACCTACATTTATTAACACATTTTAGGCTGCAGCACCTGCTCACAGGAACCCTGGGCTGGGTGTGTAAGGCATCAAATGCCAGAGATCTGAGGGAAAATGCTGACTCAAATGAGTCATCCAAAGGGTTTCAATTGTCACCTCGTGCCTCTAAATTACAAGTGAAAAAGAAGGGGACAGCAAATGGGTTGCATACATGGCTTTTCCCATTTTGCCAGCATCCCTGCCTATGGCAGGAGGGTTGGACCTGGGTGATCTTTAAGGTCCCTTCCAACCCAAACCATTCTGTGATTCTGTGTTGCCAGGAACAGAGGAGCAGTGCTCCTTCCGGGATCCACACATTGGAAAAACCAGGTGGGATCTGAACCCCACACATTGTGTGCTCTGCAAAGTTAAAAGTACGTCAGAATTATCACGAAGATTTCCTGACACCTCACAGACAAACACAGCCTGAGCTGACTGAGCTTGCTGTGCTTGTGTTCCCAGCAGGACCAAAGCCAGTGCTGGTCTGGAAAGGTGAGTTGGGGTTTCCTTGGCAGCTTTGCTGTGCTTGAGCAAAACCAGAGGGAGGGAGGGAGGGAAAGCTGAGCTTGCTGCATAGGCAGTGCCGTGTTTCTCCCAGTGAAGCATTCACCAAAGGAGAAATGAAATCATCCTTTTTCAGCAGGTTGCTGAAGGCTGTGGGAGTATCAGCAAACAGTGGCAGGGGTGGAAGAAACTCAGGGAAAGGTCAAAGCAGGATATTACTGCTCTTCCCCTGAAGGGTGGAAAATACACTGCCATTTCACCAAAGAGGATCAGATGAATTAAGGGGTATACATATGCCCACATGCAAATGACAGGGGAAAAAAAACAATGAATGTATTAAAACAAAACATAATTTCTTTGCTTTTATAACACTTTTCCCTTTTGAAGATTCTTTTGATATTTTAAGCATTTTTAAGGCTTGAAGCCTAAATAAATGGTCTGCATTTATACTGAATAAAATACTTTTCTTTGACTGAAAGATACATTTTTGGAGGCTGGAGAAAAGGTGGAAAATGTGTCAAAACATTTTTTTTATCCAGTAAAAGACCCATTGCAGAGTCATTTCACCTGATGCAGAGCAGAAGATGACAGAGCTCAGGGGGAATTACTGAAGTTTGCTGGAAAACACACAGTGCAGGGAAAGACCAGCACAAGCAGAAGCCTTTTCTTATCTCCACGTTGTACTCTGCTCTGTGAACCTCCAAGTGAACAAAGAGCCCTTTGTTTTGTAGAAACTATTCTGAGACCTTAGCAGAAGCAGGTGGGGTATTCTGTATGATACTATGGATTTATTTCATGCTCTGGAGTGCGAAAAAAATTTGCCTTTAGCAAATGCTTGTGCTGTTAAATTCTGATAGGTGAAGTTGTCAGAGGGTAAATATGGTTGGAACTTGGTTCCCTCTTTGCTGTTGTGGCTGCAAGAGAGGCAAATAAAACTGCAGAAAGTTTAAGAAATAAATAGAAAAGTACATGCCCTACTGTTAATGAATTAAAAATAACAAGTGAAGTTCAATTCCAAAGACCCATGCTGTGACACCAGGACCTTTTCACAAAAGAGACTTGCTCTAATTATATTTAAATTCTATCCATGGCCACAGGCCCAGTTTTAAAAACACTTTGCACCAGACTAACCTTATAAGAGAGAGTAAAAGCAGGTCCAAATTCCTTTGTCCAGATGCAAAAGTAAGATTTTCATGGACGAAAGAAAATTCAACTGATCAAGACTCATTTCAATGGGATCTGACCACGGCACAAAAGGAAACACTACGTGACAAAAGATATATATCTGAGATATTGCTGCAGACACCCAGACAATAAGGAAATGTCCCTGCCCTGAGGATTGCTGCAGCTTTCCCTCTGTCCCTGGGGTTCATTTGACTGTCTAATGGCAGCACACAAATATTCATGAAGATCTTGCTCATCCTGCAGATGAGCTTTGTGACAGGCTTGGTGAATAGTCAGACCTGCTATCTGGAGTCTAACTTCAGTGGTTTTAAACCTGCAGCAAAGGGAAGAGGTTTATATTTGTAAGCAGGGCCCAGATGAGCCAGAATTATCAGGAAAAAAAGCCCCAAGTAATTGTGCAACTTCACACTCTGAATTACTTTTAAGGTGTAAGCCCACAAGTATTTAGTATTAGTAATTAATTGCACCTTTCACAAAACCTTTCACATTGTTTCCTTCTGAACCAAAATCTTTCTTGTTAGAGCCATTTGGCAGAGGGCAAATACATAAAATCCCAGGATACTCACACATTCCCCAGTTTTATTGAAATCCAATACCTGGATCCACTTGCTGGTTGACCTGAGTTATCCAGTACAAAATCATAATTTTGAACAGTTGAAACCTTCACATAGCTCCAGCTTACAAGCACATCTCCTTCCTGTGACTCATTCTGCTCTATAAAAACAAGAGTGTTTGGGGCAGATCTGCTCCCTGCTAAACCAGTGAGTACGTTAGCAGGACTGGGATCTCACTTTGCAAAGGTGACAAAGGACAGAAGCAGGGCAGTGAAGATCATCCCGGTGCTTGTGTGATTGTCCCAAAGCCCCCGTGTGGCTCAGCTCCGTAAAGGCCATGGCACGATCCTGGCAGGATGAGCAACGTGGGTAGAAACAGGCTTTGACCAGACACCATTTAAAACCCAATAAAAACAAATTAGTCTAATAGAAGACAAAAATGATGGGGTAAATAAAACTGCCAAGACCATTGCAAATGCAATTTGCCCATTGACACTAATGCTTTTCAGTGCTGACTGGAAAAGCAAAATTAATAATAATAGTGGAAGGGACTTTTGTTGTTCTCCTGTTAATTTTATACCATATGAAATGAAAAGGTAAGCCTGATATATTTGAGATGTGTAACTAGAAAATGTAGAGTTTACACAAATTCTTTGGTTCAGTTTAAGCCTTGTTTTGCCTTCAGTTTCTTTATAATTTGACTTTCCTGAGACAAAGATAGGGCTTTTTTGGGCTCAGCATTCTTCTCTAGGGTAGGGAATAAGGCAGTTGGCTCTTTGGAAAATGTCAGTTTCTTGTTCTAGTGGGCTGCATGTTTGCTGAAGAGATTTATTGTTACTGTCTGATTTGTCCTCTTTTTACATATATGAATAAATATTATCATTGAATTATTTATCTGAAAACAAGAAACTGAATTGCAAGTCCCAGCCTTTAACATTCCAGGATTTTCATATCTGTGCAAAATCAAAACCACTTGAAAATCCTTATTATTGAATTATTCATCTGAAAACATGCCATAGTAAAAAACTACCAAGCAACAGTGTCCCTTTGGTATCTCAAAAAACAGCCACAGAGGGCACAGAAGAAGAGATTTAAAACACCATAGCCTCTTCCTCCCCCAGGAGAGCCAGGAACTATTTTCCCTTGGCCACATGGTGAAGAAACTGGGCTGGTGCTCAAGCTCAGCTGCCTCTAGTGTAGATGGATTTATTCCCAGCAGGGCTGGTGGGGAGACAGACTCACTCATAGGATGAGACTCCTCTCTCCACCAGGTATAGAGTCCCAAAAATATGCTCAAATGCAGACATCTACAGGAGTGTGACAAGAAGCTCATGCAGGAGAGCCTCACCCTGGGACAGTATCCATGCAGATCCACATTTAAATATCACTTGGGAAAAGACCCTCAAGAACTTGAAATACTGGTTTATTTATATTTATTTTAAGGGTTCTATTAATCCATATCTGACTTTTCATCCCAAATGCACCTTTACAGGTCTATTGCCTGTGGGGAAATAGGCAAAGTCAAAATTGAAGTCATGTAAGGTCAGATTTGTAGCAAACCATATCAATTGCTCTTTCCTGTGGGAATTTTATTTATTTATTAAAGGTAATTTAAGTCCTTTCATATGTGAGGTACATCCATGCAATGATTTTGATGTGTTCCTCTGCTCACTTGTCTGTATCTTGATGGACATTTAAGACCCTGACACTTTGCAAATGAAAATAATTAAGTCTGCATATTACAGTAAATTTGGAATATTGCAAACAATATTCAGGATGGAGAAATGATTCATTGAAACCTTAAGAGGATGGATGTATGGGCAGGAAATAACAAAATGAGATTTGTCAAAGAAAAGAAATTAAAACATCTGGGAAAAAGGAAATAATCAGAGTCACAGATTTCAGTGGGAGGAAGGAACCTTGCTAATGAAATACTCAGATATAGAAATGCATTCTGTGGGGAAGGGAAGTAACTCCTTCCCTTTCCAATCTCTGTCAAAACATCTGCAACATGCAATTAAAAGTGTAAAAAGAAAAATTACATGGATAAGCTTTAGAGTCCAGAATGACCACAGTGTTTCCACTGTTCACTTAGATATTAAATTACATTTTACAGTATTCACTGGCTCTCCCCGATGGAAACAAGAGATACTTCTCTTCCCACCACCACTGTCCAAGACATCAATGACTTCACAAGGCCTCAGTTAAATATTCCTGAAACTAAAAAGTGGGGAAAAAAATTAACGAGGGATTGCACGAACAAAAGTACAACTTCCTGGAAGTCCTTTTGACTGAGGAGTTCTCCTCCTTGAGGCTTCTCATTTGGTGGTAAAACATAGCCCTGTCCTGTTCAGGGCATGTATCTGTGCATGTTATAACCACTGGGGCACTGAAAGATCAATGTTCATCCTATGAGAAATTCCTAAACTAAAGTTGTGCATCTGAATAATTTCATTTGTGTTACCAAAATGTAGTTTTCCATTGGTGTTAAGGCTGGTGTGCAGGCTGTGGGCAGTGCCCTGGTGTGCCCTCTCCCCTTTCCCCTGCAGCAGTCCCTCCCCAGGGCACTCCCCACAGGATTCTGCAGGATAACTGCAAATTGAGAGCGCTCAGATGTCACCCACCATGGCACGTGGCACAGATACACTCCTTGCTCTCCAAGGGGAGAAGTGTCAGAACTTCTTGTCAGTTTTGGGTTTCTCCTGCCCTCTGTTCTCCAACTTATTTTCCTGTGCTTCCCATGCAAAACCCAAGCTTTCCCAGGTAACCTTCCTAAGGATGCTCTACAGGAGCTGTCCCCCCACCTGTGGCTGGGACAGTGTCTGTTACTGCATGTTTTGGGGTCAAAACTCTCTCTTCAGCACAGGCAGGGCTGGTTCTTTTGCCCATTCAGGGACTAACCTTCTCCAGCTCCCACTCAGGCTGTGGCAGCAGTTAATGAGAGCTGGGACATCTTATGCCCTCAAGCATCGGAGTCGCGTGACCAACGCAGTGCAAAGTTATAATCTAATGCAGCCACGAGTATTCTGTTCAGAGCATCCTCCATATGTTAATTATTAATAATATAGTTATGAAAAAAGTTCCTGTTCCAGCTCTCTCTTAAATAGGATTTACACAGCCATCTGGTGTTCTGTTTAATTTTTTTTTTTCCAACCCAATTTGTGTGTCTTACTGTTAATTAAATTAAAACTCATGAAAGAGAAAGGTGCTCTGGCTTTATGGTGGTTATGAACGGAGCTGCTGAGAAGACAGAGGTGGGCACTCAACATTTGCAATTAAAAGAATAGAGCAATGATAACTCTGCCATTGGGAAAGAAGGAAAATGAATGTCACCTCCTACAGAAGAGCAACAGCTTTACACCTACAGAGAAGCAACAGCTTTACACCTAAAGGTAAATGTCAACACAAGTCCCCTGCCAACATTAAAGAGAGGCAAGAAAGGATCATATTGGTACAGACTAAAATGAGAATATAAAATATGAAGGCATCTGTGCAGCTGATATACAGCAGCAAAATGGTTTTGTTGTGAGACATCAAAACTTTAATTTTCTCATCATTGGCTGTCCAAAGGTATTTCCAACCTCTGCTTCTCAAAAGCAGAAATCATGTGCTGGCTTAATTAGAAATGAGTTCACACACAGAAAAAATGTGTGCTACTCTTACACTTCAAGTATCTGAGTGAAAACAAATTTGTTTGAATGTTTCAAGAAAAGAAACAAAAACCTTACTATAAAAATTTCAGTCAAGAACACAGTAAGCTTTCAGATGTTGTAAACCTGCCTGAGGAGCAGCTGAGGGTATCCATGGCCCACAGAGCTCATCGTCCTCGGGATCAGAACTTCCACTAGGCAACTGAAGCCACTTCTGGTTATAATCCACCAAAACCACCTGTTCCACCTTAATGCTGCTTTTTATTTTGCCACTTCTATGAGCAGCTGCTGGACTCCACAGTTTGCTCTCACCATGAGACTTCCCAGCCTGTGCTCCAGTGTCCAGGTTAACACCTGCACAGCCTAGCTGCAGCATCATCAGAGTGCTTGGCTGCTCTTCCTGCACCCAACCTCCCTGTCCCTGAGACCCTGCATGGCTGGAAGAGCAAGAAATCTCTTATTGGCTGAAGTGTGCAAGTGCAAAGCATCACTAAATAAACCAGGGGAGACAATGGTAAATTTGCAGCCATCCCATAACATGGGCTAAAAGTCTAGTTCTTGGAAAGAATCCAGGACTCAGTAAATGCTTAAGTGTTTGAAAATTGTTTGTTTTGCTCTTGACAAACTGTTCCCATTTTAATAATTTTCCGGGAATCATTAAGACAGCTGGTCTTAACAGAAAAATGCCTCTGAAAAACTTGAGCAGAGGACATTTGAGTGAATTTTTTCCAAAAATCCTGGGGTACAGAGTGATTATTTAGTTCTTTCAAAAAGTGGTAAGAATAACAGCAATACAGCATTTTTATAAACAACTTTGTAAACTACTGTAATTTTGGGTTACTCTTTGGTGCAAAATATGAAAAAGCAGAATTTCCTAATTCTTCAAATATCTTTTATGGAGAGTCCTTTAATTAGAGCCTTAAGCTTCTCACCATCATCTCATACGTGCTAGTAGCATGCTTTGCAAAAGAAAAAAAAGGAAAAAAAGGAAAAAAAGACCAACAAGTGAAGCCTGTAATTTTTGATGCTTTCTTGAATGACTTTACAAGATTCATCTCAAACTTTGTAAATTAGGAAGAAAGATACTGATCAATAAAGCTGTGTCCTTTCACTTGACCAGAGAATTGCTTTTCTGAAGTTGAAAATGAACGAAGTAACAGGGGACTTTAATGGGAAGCAAAGACGGAAAAATGCAGAGACAGATCATTTAGGGCATGGACAAAATCCTGCTATAGGTACCAGTTACAGGTTTCCTGAGCAGGGGAGGTGTGAAGGCTTCAGCCCTGGTGTGAACACAAGATTTTCCTTAGGCACTGTGGCTGCAGTGACTGCACTGTATGAGGACAGTGAAGGAACAAAGAAATTTAAAAGAACAAGGGAGATTTTAAAAGACCTGATGAAACTCTGATGAACAATTGCTCTTCTGTCTGAGGGTGGGAGTCCTTGACATCTTTCCCAGACTCTGGAAATAAAAGCGTGATGAAATACAGACTGCATCAGCAGCTGTAAAAGTAAAATAATGGATATTAAATAATAATTTTCAATGTGTTTCATTGTTCTCTGCAATTTTTCATCAAAGAAAGCCTATTGTAGGCACTGAGTGTTAATATGGAAATGTGAATTAGGAAGCTAATGGTAGAAATAGATTTTTTAAACATCAAATATTTCTTAAAATTTCACATGCAAATGCAAATATTTAGTCTGCATATGAACTTAATGAAAAAATAACTCATAACCTCTAACTCCTTTTTTTGGATTTTTTTTTTTCCCAGACCATTCTGAAGTCCCTAAAGTTGTCTTGTATAAAACTCCTGTGCAAGCAGGGTCATCCCAGAGCACACGGCACAGGATTATGTTTGGACAGTTCTTGAATGTCCTCAGTGAGGGAGACTCCACACGCTCTGGGCAATCTGTTCCAGTACTCGGTCACATGAACAGTAAAGAAATTCTTCCCATATCCAGGTGGAACTTCCTGGGCATCAGTTTCTGTCCGATGCCTCTTGTCCTGTTACCTGGAGCACTGAGCAGAGCCTGGTCCATCCTCTCGACACCTTCCCTGCAGACACTGACAGACATTGATGAGCTCTCCTCTCAGTTTTCTTTTCTCAGCTCTGAGCAGGCCCAGCTCCCTCAGCCTTTCCTCATAAGAGAGATGCTCTGGTCCCCTAATTACCTTTGTTCTCTGCTGGACCCATTACAGGAGCTGCACATCTCAGACTCAGGAGCCCAGGACTGGACATGGTTTAGTCATGATGAGTCATTAGCTTTGAAAAAGTGACTTGAAATTTACAGAATCTGTCCAAAAATTGGTCTGTTAAATATGCATAATACTTCACCCTCCCTCTCACCTCTCTCTATTACAGGATTTCCTTAAAATGGAAATGGATTTCAAAGCACTGGATTTGTACACATAAACCTAAATATCTCTCAACTGAATAAAAAGCTTGCACCTGAAATGCATTGCCTCTTAAGGAAATAATTACTGTGTTACCATAACACAATGTCTTTGTTCAGCAAGTGTGACCAAAACCAGTCTATTATCATGTCACTGCCAAAGCCCAAAACCATTTATCTAAATGTGTCTGTCTCCCACAGATTCAAGATAGCTGCTAAGTACTCATCTTACACATAGACACACACTAGCTGCTGAAAAGATTGTGCTGACCTGAGAGTCATCACCAGACTGCTGAATGCTCAAGGTCATATCCTGCAATTAGTTTAATGGTTTTTATCAGTGTGCAACAAGTTGCTGTGATCCAGAAAGGATGCTCAGCTTTCCTGGGTATAGGAAGATATTTATACATGAAAAGATCAAGTGTACATGACCTCCCACAGGTGCTTTAGGTCAGCATTCATGCACTGTGAAAAGTTCTATGTATAGAGAGGGTAAGAAATGGGGGAATGTCCCTCTGGAACCAGGCAAGCCAGGATGGAAGTGCTCAGAGCAGCACAGCAGCTTCAGCTCATGGTCTTGGTATCGAGAGGAGGACACAAATATTTAGAAGGATAAGTGAGCAAAGTAGCACAGGAGAATTCACACACTGAAAAGGCTCGAGGTTCTGACCAAGTCCTTTGCAACTCAGAATGTTCCCTGATTCTGTGACTGGTGATTCTCAGGCCATGGATCACTGGGCACTGTTCCTTGATGAGGTACTATCTGTGTCGTTTAGATTAGTTCATTTCTGAAAGACCATCAGAGCAAGTTTGGCCGCCTGTTACCAAAGCAACAGCTTCAACAACTAAACTTGACCCAGCTTGTTGAACATCTGACTAAGAGTGAAGTGGGATGTTCCACTTGGTTTTGGTGATGGAACAAAGCAGAGACACAACATTCTAGGAGAAAATATTTGGCTCCATACTACATGCTCGTGCATGAAAGCATTTAATTTCAAATATGTTTTAAGATTCTCTTTAATTAATGGCTTTCGTAGCAGGAAAGGACTTTCTCCAGCCAGCACAGCAGCACAGTCAAGAGGCAGAAGGAAGCAGGTGGTGGGTTTGGGAGGGGAAAGAGAGAGCAGATGTTAGCTTGAAAATTTGGAACGCTCTTCGAGTCCTGTAGCAGGAGCCCAGTTTCCATCAATGCATATTGTAGGAGCAATTAGTTGGGACCACCCAGGCCTAGAATTTGCCAGAATAACATTTTCCATTCACACAACACCCTTCTGTAAGGCTGAATCATTGTTTTAAATACTTGTAGAAGAATTTATTTTTCACTTTGCAAATAACCTTCTTCATATTAAAAGATGTGAGAAAATGCAAATCAAGCCACAAGCTGCTAAAGTTCTAGGGATAGTCCTGGTCCCACTGAAATCTATCTTTTGTTTATTTTTCAGGTGACATCAACGAAGCATAATTAAATGCGACGACATATTCACCAGGGACCCAAAGGGACTTCACATGTACAGGAAACTTAAGTTTCAAATAGTAAAGAAAATCAATAGAAGTAATAAAAAAGGTTGAGAGTGGACTGATTCTTACCTTTTTGACCTCATATTTAATAGCAAGTTTAATCCTGCTCAGACTTGGCCGGTGGTGCTCAGGGCACAAATGGATGTTCACATCTCCATTCAGAATAGCCTCCACTTCTTCAGTGTCTCTGCACAGGTCCAGCACCCCCACGACAAAGTCCTTGCATTGCATAGATAACTTCCGATAGTCGTTCTGAGGGAGAGCAGAAAAAAAGGTCTTTATTTGTGCTGCAAACAGGCAAACGAAAAAAGAAGAGACAGCAATTGTGAGCAAGGTTACTTCTGCAAAACTACTGCCTGGAAGACTAAGAAAGCATTTGATTCCACACAGCATGTTGATGGCTTTTCATGAAAGTACAGGAACTCCTCCAGACTTAATTAGCAATGTCTATATCAGCAGCATAGTTTGCATGACAATAGAACAAGTTTTACAGAACAAGTAAATAATTTCTAGAGAAATTTTGATTTTAAGCAATTAGTTGACCTCTCCTCTCTGTGTGGCATATTTCTAGGAATGTAAAAATATGTCCAAAAAAAAGGTCCTGCTAACTGTATTAAAATAATACAGCAAATTTTTCAGTTTAGGTTCTTTCCTAGTAATTCTTTCTTTAATAACTTTCAAGAAGTTTCAGACTGGTACAACAAGCTGGAGCATCACGCACAGATGTGTTCAAATGAATTATATAGTTGTAATACCAACTTCAGCCTCAAACCTTAGAATTTAGTTAACCATTCCCAAAAGAGCATCCAGATGATCATTGTCATAACACCTCTCCAAGAAATGGGACTTCAGAAACTCAACATGACTTGCTGTGAAATAATTGCACTTTGCAAACCCAAATTACACTTACAGGAAAAGAGATAGCTTATAGCTGACTTGACAGAGGGGTAGAAGAGCAATTTCCCTGCCTTAAATTAAATTGTGATTGATTTTCACATGCTGACACTTAAAAAACAAGGAAAGTGCCACCTGAGTAAATGTTGTAATTTAGAACACAATTAAGGCTACCATTAATATCATAACAAAATGGTGATATTAAAGGCTCAATGCAACAAATAGAATAATAACCGTAAGACAAGCTCTTACTGACTTGAGAGATCTTTTCAAATTAGGTTTGATGAGTTAATTAAATTCAGTACCTTATCTAATTAAGCCAGCAGCCAAAAGAAGAAGATAGTTAAACCTGGCTTTGCAGAAATGATAAGGGCAACCTGACTTTGTGCTTCTATATTTTCTAAATTATCGATTCTATCATTTACTCATAGCAACATATTAGCCTTCCTTGTTAGACAAAGATCTCAAAGCGCTGTGCAAACATTCATTAATTAAGTAGAACGGCACTGTCTAAAATATGATGTCATTAGAGGTGGCTTAACTTCTTTGGTCAGTTTTTACCCTTCAGGACTGAGATGATAAGGAGTTTCTAACATCAGGGGGTTTAATGACTTCGTTATAGGTTTGAGGTTGTTTTTACTGTGCATGTGTGTGTGTGTGTCCCAACTTTGCTTTCCATGCATGGAAGAGCTGGGAAGAGCACAGAATAATTGAAGAATCACAGGGAACTAGAAAGCCCCTCAGGAGTGGAAGTGGGGCATTCTCACAGGAAAGGGAAGAAGCAGTTTCTGATCCGTGTTTAGGAGAAAGGGCTGAAGACAGCTGGGGAATAGCAGGGATTTTACTGCTGACACCTTCTGCAAGGTGAAACTTGTATGGTTACATCCTCTTAGCTATCAAAAAGGTTTAAATCTGAGTTCCTCTTTTTGTCCTTGAGTGCTGTAATCATAAGAGTCCAACAAGCAGATCTTTATCTGGGTGAATGCCCCATTGCAGAAGCTGGGGCACCAAGACTTCCACAAATGTGCCAAGCTGGAGCACTAAGATTTAAGATGTCCTCATGGCTCAGGCAGAAAACGATGGTCCATTTATATCTAAATCTAGTACCTGAGCATTTTGTGGAGATAGATAGGATCTGTGGAGTAAATGTTTTCAAATACAGGGTGAGGTAAGGTCTGAAATGTAAATGAAAGACAGATTGTTCTTTATGGCTTCAAAGTGCTCCTCTCAAATCAGTTCTGTGCTTTTATCTTCCCCACACCAAGATGAATTTCAATAAACAGAAAGCTTGCCTCTTCACTGAGAGAATAGATGGCCAAACAAAAATATCAGCTTCAAAATAACTATAGAAACAGTGAAGGACAGCAAATATAGATAGATTTGAAAGTAGATGTAGAGTGGGAATGAAATGCCTTGCTGCCACAGGTAATGGAGATACTTTATTAGCTCTGCAGCTTTAAAATAACAAGAGTGAGAACTCTGCTGAGCTTCAATATCATTCTCTATGTACCGTTTGCAAAGTTCACAAGGTTATCTCTTAACCAGCACATTTTAGGAAATTCTCATCAACACTTCCACATCGTCTGAGCAACTAGCTTGTATTAGATTAGGTTTTCTCCCCTCTTCTCTTTTCTTTAAGGAAAGAGTTTAGTTAGCAACTAGAAAAGTGCTTCCAAAACATCTGCAAATGGCAGGTTCCCAGCTGGAAAACGCTATCACGACCCAACTTTATTCACATCTCCACGCTTAATGTTTTTACTGGTTCTGTACATTTGTAGAGACTATGGACGATTTCCCCATTCAAAGTTTTTTACTCTGATTTTTAAGCAGACACAAGCAGCCATACACCCTATCCAAGATACAGACTGTAGAAAGAACATATAACATAACATAACATAACATAACATAACATAACATAACATGAAGTAAAGTGCCCTCCAGCAATTCTGCAGCCAGGCAGGAGAGCAGATTACATCTCTCAGGAGACTGCTCATCTGTTAAGACATGTCTCAAAGATAACTGATGTGTTATTATTATTATTGTTATTTTTAATATTATTAATTAATGTTAATTAATTAATAATTAATGTTATTATTGTTATTATTAATATTATTATTAACTGCTGTGTCTTCTGATGATCCCTTTTCTAAACCATTTGTCATCTTTGTTCTGGCTTCCTTAATGCTCACAGTCTTCACAGAAAATCCTGATCACCCTGATGGCGAGAACACACTCAATGACTCTCCTGTCAGTGTATTTCTCTCAAGCACACATTATTCTTTACTTAAAAACTGAGATTAACAGAGGTCTGACAGCCAAGCTTCTCCTGATCCTGGCTTGCAAAGCACAGTTCTGGTGATGCAAGTAGAAATTCTGTACCTGCATCTAAAATCCTGAATTGCGAGTTCTGACGCACAGGAAAAATCCCAAGGAAGCCAAGAAGATTTATTTACAAGCAGCATCCAAGCTCTATCGGTGTTTGTGCCAGCACTGGGTATTTCACACATTTGCCTATATTTCACACATTTGGAAGCATCCAAGATCCTGCTTTCCCTGCAGGAAGGAGTGTGGGACAGTGGATGGAAGGCTGCACCCCAGGGCAAGGATCAGTGAGAGGCGGGAGGAAGAGGTGAAGGAGAGCAAGCACACATTTCCAGATACTCCCAGACACTGGTGACCAGTGACAGGACCTGAGGGAATGGCCTGAAGTTGTGTCAGGGGAGGTTCAGGTTGGATATTAGAAGAAGGTTCTTCACCCAGAGGGTGGTTGGGCACTGGAAAAAGCTCTCCAGGGCAGTGGTCACAGCACCAATCTGACAGAGCTAAACAAGTGTTTGGACAAGGCTCTCTGGAATATGGTGGGATTCTTGAGGCTGTTCTGTGCAGGGTCAGGAGCTGGACTTTGATGATCCTTGGGGCTCCTTTCGAACTCAGAGTATTCTGTGATTCTCTGTGATACTTGTTACACCAAGTTTTAGAAGATCATAGCCCTGAGGACACCCGTGACTCTGCCAGAACACTGAGGGGCACATGGCCACTGTGTCTTGGGGTGCAAAGGGACAGTTACCACTTCACCACTGCCCTGCCAGCGAGGTTCAACCCCTAAACCAGGCACCTCATGGCCCTCCTGTCTAAATAAGTTTTGTGGAGAACTATCCTGGCTGCAAGCCTGGGCAGGCAGTGGGCGGCAATTGGGGTCAGACTTGTACCACAACAAGAAACTCAGGGCTGGAGACACAAAATCCAGCTCAGTCCTCCTGGCAGTGCAGCAAAAGCAGACACAGGCAATGAAAATAACCCAAACCTTCCCAAGCATCCCAATCAGGTGCCATATTATAGAAGTCTGAGGATTATGAGGTTCATAAACCAGATGGATTTTTACAGTAATGAAAACTGCAAATCACACATGAGAGATGCAGGGGCCTCATCCTGACAGGCTGAGAGCTGTCAAGCCTCAGGGAAGAAGATGAGGGATACAAGTAGGCAACAGAGCCAGTCTGTTTCAAATAACACATGTAACAGAATTTTATTTCCAATAGAGGCAGTGAGCAGAGAAGGGTCAGGATAATGCCTGAGAATGTTACAATATCATTTTTTAAAAACTAGAATGTAATAAAAGGATTCCAAATTAGTCATTTCCTGCTTCTTGTAACACTGTTGTGCATGTGGAGTTAAAAATGTCTAATTTTGCTGTTTTGAAAAGGCTGATGGTACTTGTCATTCACTGCAATTTCTCCAAGTACCCTATTATTATCTGTTGATTATGTTCTAAATGAACTCTGTCATGTCTCCACATCTGTTCAAAAACAACCAGATTTTTTCAGAAAGGAGCTGTTTCAGGTCAGAGGGATGAAGTTTGAGTAAAAAGTTAAGTGAAATGAGAAAAACTAAAACCAAGAACCTATCTGGAATTACTGGGTAGCATTAAATTTGCTGTGCAAATGCAAGCTGTAGGCGCATTGCACAGAGCCTCTTTTCATGTTTCCATGAGCTCTTGGCTCTTTGTATTTAATCTACATCACACATGCACATATATCAAGGGGAGAAATATTGCATTGCTTAGATTAGCATTTTGAGAAGAGGCAGCAGAAAAAAACATGAAGAGGTAATTCTGTAAATATGAACAGAAAACTCCCCCAAGTAAAAATTATTGTGGAAAGAAAGCAAAGCTGAGAGAAAGGAGGGGGACAAAAAGCAGAAATATTTCATGCAATATTTGAAATGAAATTGTTAAATAAGCCATCATATCAAATATTCAAAATGCTTATAAATATTTACTGATTAGATATCATATGAAATATGCACAAGCCGGTACAGAAAAGCTGTGGGACAGATTTCCTTCTGGGTATTTACAATGTTGTTGACTGGCCATACATTTGGGAATGAAAAGAAGCACAAGGCCTGTGGGAGAGAAGGCAATGAGAGAAGATGCTAAGGAAGGGCTCTGCACTGATCCTGACCATGTAACCTCTTATCCTCTGAAATGCACTGAGCACCCCTCCCAAAGAGCTTTGCCAGCTGCTGACACTTTTGAATACAGTTGAGTGCATTCCTATTGTTTCCAGACTAAATGCCTACATGCACAGTCTATGTATGCCAAGGCTGTACAGTTAATTTTCCAGAAAGCACATCCAGTTGGTCTATGTTCTCTTGCTTCTTAAGTGGCAGCAGAGAATTATTGGTGCTCTGGGCATACTGTGCCATACCCAGTGGGCATGTCTCTGAGTTTAAAGCCAAGTGCTCGTTTAAAACATTTCACTACTCAGGTGCAGGTTACTAAATGTTTCTAGAGGTAGAACAGATGCTCTGGTTCATTTTTAAAATCATCCAGACCTTGACTTCTTAATCTCCAGCGAGCATAATATAATCACCAATCTGTTCATATACAAGAGTTTGACATTTCAGAAGTGTGACTCTGTTGCTTTCCAAGCAATTTGGACCCTTCTAAATGGATCCAAGAGAAACATGGCCATGGTTTGTCCTCTGAACAGTGCTGCAGCATGGCAGAGCAGAGGGGCCTCCAGGCAAAGGGAGATTAGATCTGTCATGAGACACAAAGAGGTGTGGCCAATATAAGAGCCCAAGGACAAACCACAGTGCTGTCTGTGTTGACATTATTCTTCTCCAAAGAAGCCCAGAAAACAACAGGATGATTTGATAGAGACAAAAAGTTTTCTGACTTCCAACAAGCCATGGAAATAACATCCCTTGCATCACTACAGGGATTTCAATGGCAGTTGCACTGGCTGATTTACCATAAGACTATTTTTTTGTGTGTGTCTTTATTCTCCTCAGCATTCTAGCTGCAATTCATCTCTTCACATGCACTGCAGAAACTCATCTCTAAGAGAGCATATCCCTCCACCAAGGGGATAGAGCAGTAAGGAATCAATCAAACCACTGACTTTGGATTTCACCTTATACCTATTTTCTGGTAGATATATCAAATCCTTAAAGAAGCTCGAGAAGATGGTGGTAGTGATTCCAGATGTGGAGTTGAAAAGCCTTTAAAATTTGTCACCGTGCTTTTGCAGCATCATTTGCAGGTGCAGGTATATGTTTAATCTTCAGCAATAACATTCCAAGAACTTTAAAGTGCAAACTGTCAAAGGCAGCAGAAAGGACAGGTTTGCACCTCCCTGTTTTATTTCTACTCTTTTGCACTTTAGCTCTTTTCTGCTCTAGCTCTTATGAATCTACCAACTCTACCAATAATTTCTTCTGGGAAATTATTCATGTTTTTGATAAATGTAGCTTCTGTGCGACCAAAACTAATGAATAAATTTTGGAAGCTATTTTTCCATCAATAAAAACATTAGAAAATGAAAAATACTTTGACTTGCCCTTGGAACAATTCCTTTAAAAGGTGTTTGGTTGTTTTGTTTTTTTTAAATCTAAAATTAATGGATGGATTATTTGGGGAAGCAAAGGCAGGAACTGAATATAATCCTTGAAGAAAATTAAGGATTGAGACTGAGCAGAATTCCTAACTCTTCAACCAAAGTTTTAGATTCCCTAGCATAAGAAATTTCAGAATCAGTCCACTCTCAACCTTTTTTATTACTTCTCTTGATTTTCTTTACTATTTGAAACTTAAAATAAGTTTCCTGTACATGTGAACTCCCTCTACACTGAAATTAAAGGATGACTTGACTTATCCAAAGTTCTCACCCTGAACAGAATACAATCTTTCTTTTTCATACTTAAGGAGTTGCTGGAAAAGCACCTCCATCTCCTCTACTCCTTTCTCCCAAAGTCACCTTCAGCCTGACAGGTGCCATTACTGAGCATCCCTGTGCACGAGTATCAGTGCTATTCAGCAGAGAACTAACAGTACATTCCAAGTCTCTGAAAATATTTATTTAACCTAGAACAGAAATTATGCTGGTTGACAATTTTTTTAAAATGAGAGAATTTAAAGTCCCAAGGTTGGCATAGCAGCTTTTCAACATAAGATGGCATTTGATGCTTGATGTACTTCTCTTTCATATCACCACAGCTCATTTTCAAGCACACATCACAAATAAGCCACACGCTTTTGATTCCTCAAGTAAGTGAAAGGTGGTTTTTTTCTTGCAGATTTTCCCGAGCTCATTTGAATGTTTATGCTGAAACACCTGTTTTCTGAAGATAAACTACCAAGTCCCTGGACGTCACAAAAACAGGACAGGCTGTACAGAGGTATTAGTGAAATGTGCATGCCAAATGTAGGGAACACACAAATTCGGCCAAGGAGAGGGTCTGTCTCCTGTGCCCTGTCAACAGCTTCTCTTTAAATGCAATCTATGCATTTCAAAGGAATACTCTGATAATTTTCTTGTTGAAAAAGAGTTTAGGATCTGTTCACATTAACAGTAAAGTCAAGCTCATGCTGATGCAGTGCCATGCTCCAAATCCCTCTCCATGACATTCAAATACTTGTTTGCTCCTTGTGTGGGGATATGACACTGAGAATCACTGGTTACCTGGGAGAAAAGGCCAACCCCCCACCCCACCACAACCTCCTTTCAGGTCATTCTGCAGCTCTGATGTGAGAGACTGTCATAGGTTAGCAAGCATAGTCCCGGAAGGGATGTCCTTGCTAAGGGGTGCTTACAGCTTCCTCTGGGAATTGATAGAACCTATCAGCGGCCAGTTTGAATATGGACAATTCTCTAAGCCACTTAAAGTTGTGACCACCTCTGTTATCCACATTTAAGAATAGGCAAACTCCCCCCGCAAGCTCTCTCTTGTTTCCAGCGCTGGCACAGGTGGCTGCAGGCCCCGTGTGGGGCCAGCGGGCCCGGCCAGGCCCTGCTTGGGCCAGGCCGGGCCGGGCCACGGCCATCCTGGAGCCGATGGCCCTGTTCCAGCCATGGAACCCCCTCCACTGCCTTGCCGTGGGCAGCCGGAGCGGCTCGGCTCTCCCCCCTCTCCACTGCGATAAGAAAAATTCAACATTCCAGCTGCAAAGCTGCAAGGCCGAGGTGAGATTAACCCTTTTACTGCTGTGAAGAGCTGAAAACCTGAGGGAAGAGAGAGAGGAGATGCTTAAAGCTGAAATTCTGTTGTGAAGCTATGATATATCAGAGTATCCCATTGTAATTCCATGAAGATATGGGGAGTGGAGTGTTCAACTCGTAAGCAAAAGCACCTGCGCTGAGATAGGCAGATGCTGACACAGCTGTAATTTCATGAGAAGTTTGGACAGGGAGAGATGGACCAGATGAGGACTTTTGCTCCAAACGGGAAAGGAGAAAACCTCAGTTCCTAGAGGTGCTCCCAGAGATAGTCCTAAAGATGAAGATGATGAAGACCCTTTGCTCCCAGGGAAGGAGAAGGGCCTCTGTTTTTGTTTCTGAACGGCTCAACCTTGAAATTGTACCCCAAAAAACTTCAAGAGTGGACCCTCGAAGGCAGTTGCGGGAAAAGCTGCAAGTCGGGGGAAGGGACTCACATGCGAGCAGAGAGACTCCTCTTCCTAAATGGACTGAACAATATTTGGAAGTGGGCGGCTGTCTCGTTGTGATAATGTTTTCATAGCATGAGCAAGAAGAGACTTCTCTTTCTAAATGGACTGAACAAGGTTATTATGGAAGTGGTAAACAGACTGAACATCTTAAGGGTTGTCTTTTTTACATTGTCAGTGTGAGAAGGGAGGAAGGTGGGGGGAGGAGGAGAGTTCTGAAGGTGGTATAATTTTTTTTTCCCTCTTTTAGGTCTGTTAATAAACTTCTTTATATTCTTTCAAGTTTGGTGCCTGCTTTGCATTTCTCTCACAGCAGATAAACAGTAATGAGTATTTTGGACCAAACCACTACAGAGACGTAATCAAAGTACAAAGTTATCTCTGGGCCAAGCTTCTCATTCCTCATGCCATGCATACCTTTTCTCTCTCACATTTTCCCATGTTTATTACATTCCTGATCTCTCTGTGGCAAGCTTCACTGGGGAAGATTTCTATTTTCTATACAATTTGAGAGGAAATAGTTTCCTTGCACTAAAAGAATTAGCTGCTCTCTCTCCCTCAATTGTGTGGCTCTTTTCAGCTCAGCTGCTTGAAATCTCTGTTTCCTGAAAATCAGATGGGAAAAAACTAGGAGAAAATGATGGATTTAAATTCAAAGCAACTATTTGCTCAACACAGCTTCATTTATCCCTTAGGCTGAGGTAAGCGTGGCAGCTTCAACTCGCTTAAGGAACACACTTATATGTTCAAAGGTGCTATGAGTCCCTCCTCTCATGGGAATTTTGGCTACAAGCAGCACGTGCATATCAGGACGAAGACTCCTCCTAAATGCATCCTGCAAGTGAATGTTGGTTTAACTGCGAGCCACGGTGCAAATAATATCAATAATTAAAATAACCATATGTCTTCCAGGTCTCAAACAGCCAGCTACCACAGTTCTCAATGTCCGGGAAGAACAACTCCTTATAAAACTGGTCACAAGCATCAATGTGGGTGAAATTCTGGTTCCCACAGCACATAAGCAGCAACCAAGCACTTTGGAAAAATGTGATCCTAGCTGCAGAGTCCTGGCACAGAGCACTCTTGACCATATGGAAATTGTCCTCTCTGTAAGAAGAGCAGACTTAGAAGTCATGCTGCAGAACCTTCTTGAGCAGAAATATGAATATAAAAAGTGCATAATTACATCTCTTTGTTCTGAAATGAGTTCAGATCCTGGGGTTTGGACAGTGAGAATGAAATGACACTCAGTGGGCAATGAGCTCTTTCCATGCTGCACTGGTGACAATTTCCCTGCAACAAATTATATTCCAGAAAAATTCCATTTTTGATCATGTAAATGCCAAAACCCCATAGATACTATAGTACCTAGCACCATTTTAAAGCAATATAAAATTGTTTGTATACCATTACTGTTTATCCACAATTGTCTGAATAGTCTGCCTGGGCTCAGTGAGGATAAGTTCATCATAATTATCTACAATAACAACAATTAACAACATAATGAGGGATAAACTAAATCACTTCCCATCTGCATCCTATTTAATGTCAGACTTGAGATCCTCAGAATGTGTTACTTCGTTTACATTCATTAATATGATATTGATTCCCTACTGTGCCTTGGATAAATGTACCTGGCTCCATTCTCCCATCTGCTGATCTAACATCATTATTCTATTCGGAGCAATCGTCCTAATTATGCTCATTTGTAGTTCCAGTAGATATCCCTTCCCAACGTGAACAATGAGCAGCACTCTTTGGAAACCAGTCATCTTGCTCATAATAAACCTCCCGGCTCCTAACTATCCCCAAACCCCCAGTGCTGATACCAGCTGAATGGTTGGCCATTTGGTGTTACTGATTAAATGCAAAGCTTACCAATGTTGTATTGGACTGATATTACAGTAGTGATCACAGCCTTTTCTGTCTGTTTTCCTCAACAAGAATTGGATTTTGGCTTTCTGAAAAACATCTTTGGTGGTCTAAGGTGGACCCCTCTTGGTTCCACTCATTGCTGATGGGAGGAGGACAATAATTGACAATAAATGACCTTGCTGTGTCATTTTATATCAGTAAATGCACTGAGAAAATTCTCTTAGATGAATGGTGAGTGTGTAAGGGCAAGGTGAAAGTCAGAGGAGCTCTGTACTCACTGCAGAGGATCCAGTGACTGGCAGGGAAAGAGCCAGTAAGTCTTTCCTTTCAAACAGCCAGCTCTGGGCAGCAGGAACCCTCCTTGCTGCACTGCCATCGAGTGCATGCACCAGTTTGATTACCAGGACTCATTTTGTCTTCCACGCTCAGTGGGCAAGAAAGGAAAACACTCTGTCACTGTTAACTAAACACAGGCAACTGGCCAAATCATTCTCCCTACTGATTGGAGCTCTCTGAGCAGCTGGCAGCAGACCTGGCAGGGAAATGCAGGATGCTCTGCTCTGGAGCAGCAGTGAGGGCTCTGGCTGAGCACCACAGCAAGGGCCTGGCACTTGGGCCAGGCAGCCAAAGGAAGAGCAGGAGGTGGCACAGAGGAGTTTGTCTCACCTTTACTGCTTAGAGACTGGAGAGACCAAGGTACATTCTATGGGAGAATCCAGATCATTGGGAGAGGTTGTGGTAGACATAGATCCCACCTACTGATACACCAGCCTATCACACCTTGCTGTGATAGATGGCTTGATCCGAGATGTGATACATTATTCCTCATTTGTATAAAGAGAGGAATCCATGAGCAGGGGGCAGCCTCGGATCAGACCCACTGGTCACCCCACTGCTTCACTGCACATGATTCTTTCAAAGGGTGAGGATGAAATCATGGCTTCAACAAATCTGAAGGTGACTCAATGGTCAAATGGGTCATGATTTTGCCAGCTACTGAGCTTTTCTCCCATGTTAAAGCTGTTATAACGATCGAAATGTGACAATAATAAGATTGTAGTAAGCTGAACTTTTTACACTTAAATTTTGAAAGTATCTCTAAACTATTTGTTGCTTCTCTGCTGGGTTTGTGACAGTCATTGTATCTGTTAGATTCAACCTTCTAAGCATCTGTACTCAAAAAGTTGTTTCAGAGTAGTGCTTGCACACAAAAGACACAATGCAGGCAGGTCATCTTCATTCCTAAACTCAAAATAATCTCTAAATCCAAAGAACTTTCTTAACACCTTGTCTCTGAGGAGCAGAAACAGGCTGAGGAGCAGGTATCAGCCTCACTTCTGCTACAAGAGCTCCCATTAGCCAGTTAAATGCCACTTAAATCTTCGCAGCAATTACCTTACTCTCCCTTGCTCAGCCATGTGTGGTGTATATGACTCCACAACACATGTGGACATTATATTCATTTAATTTGACCTTATTTCACTTGCTTTATATCATAGTAGCACTAATTAATATAACTGTATTTAACCTTGCCTTCCCATAAATCCCCTTAAACACAACAAATTATCTCAAAATGTCAGGTGTTTATTTTCCTTCTATTTAGTCAAAACACTTTACATTCCTGATTAACATTACAAGCTTTATTGTACTTCACCCTGGCTACAAAACATTCAGCAACTGCTTGTATCAAAGGTAAATGACTCTTGTATTCACTAACAGAAGTTTAGGTTTAAGAAGGATGAAAAGGAGATCCCTCAGCTCTAAACTCCTTCTAAACATATTCAATATGCTCCATGTTATGTATATAAGATGGCACATACACAAATATATTTCCTGAAAATAATGGTTCAGTAAAATTACTTGCCACAAGGCCATGGTGCCTCAGAAGGGTTTACAGAAATCATGTCACATAACAAAAATGAATTTCCAAATTGCTCATCACATCCAGAATTTTAAGAACTATGTGGAAAACCTGGACTTAATATAATCATTACAGCAGGCTACAAAAGGAAAAAATAGAAGTTACCAGCCATGTATACAGAGAGAAGCATGCTGACAGTCCCAGTCCAACCCATTTTCTGGGAGGTTGAAGCTTCAGATTCAGAAATTTAATATCAGATATTTCTGGCAGGGGAGAAAAAAAAAATGCAGTGCTGGATTTCCCCCCTTTGTTTTGTTACACTTTCATCCCAGGATTATTTATGTGTAAGAGAGTTCACTCTGCTCACCACCCTTAGCAGCTGCTGCCTTTCAGGTCCCTTAAAAATGTATCTGTTAATAGGGGTTTTCCAACTCCACAGAAATGTGCTCTTGTTGGAGGATGGGCTGCTTATTTGTAAGGAAACACTGAAATCCCAGGAGGAAAATTACCTTAAAGCAATTTCAACTGGTTCTAGATTTTACATTTATTTCTCTACCTGGCTAAAGCATCACAGTGATTGGCTTAAAAGTTTTATGCATGAAAATGCTTCTAAATTGCTCTTCAGTGGTGAGACAACTGCTGTGCTACTTCCTTATGTGACACTTTTCTATTGCTCTCTACTTTCCACCTAGCTGGTGAACCCACCTGTTGTCTCCTATTAAAGATTTAAGAGGATTCCATGTTATTTTATATTTTTATGGTAATGTCTGTTGCTCACCTAAACTAGAATCCTGCTCCAGGGACGTGTTCAGTCAAGCTGGGAGCAGTAAGCTCTAAGTGCTGCAGTTGCAATGTTGCTCATCCTTAACTGAGTAGGACTAAAAATGACTTCCCAGGGAGCTGTAAAGGGTAATAAACATTGCAGTGATGGCGTGCACACTGGCATTGCCAAGAATCTCACTTGCAGTAGCATCACAGGAAACAAAAGTACACCAGCTATACTCTGGGAGAGTCAAATATTTCCAGGGTTGCAGCTGTCTTGCCATCCTCAAATGTTGAAAGTTTCCTTCAATTTTTAAGGTTTTTTTTTTAGGGGAGCAGAACCCTTGAGGCATTAATTCAAACACTACATTTTCTTGCACTAATGCAAGATTATGGTCTGTGATTTGATGTGTAGAAAGAGTCTTTTTTCCCCTTTCACTCTTTCAAAAGAGAGAATGGACTGGTTCCCCAGGAAAGTGAAGAAAACATTTTCCTGCATAAAGTGTTTTGGCAACATTTAAAGAGGTTTTCTTTTAGCTGGGACGTTTTAACAATGTCACTCATAAAGTAGGTGAAATACCCTCGTGGGCAGTGGACATTATCCAATTTTATGTGACTGCTCAGTGGCTTGTGCTGCCAACAGAGTTACAACTTCCATAAATAATGGTCTTAATTTTTCCAGGTACAGGTGTGGGTTGTAGATGACTGAGTGTTACCCTTCACTATGAATCACAGCATCCACTACTCTGCTTGACTGTGAACAGACATAGACAGATGCTAACACACCTTCGCACACACAGATACAAATCTGGATTTCTCAACACAGCTCCAGACATCACAGCTTTGGCATCAGTTCTACACCCCTCTGAAAAGCTTTGAATTTTCTTCTCATGCAACATTTTAAAGCCATTTTTCTTGGGCAATGTGCCAGGCACAAAATGATTTAATCACAGAACCTAAAAAGAGCACTTACAATAACAACTCTCAACATATAAAGGATATTTCCTAATTTATAAATATTTAAAGCGAGCAACACGAGTCACAAATTTGGTGGGTTTTAAGGGCAGAAAGACTATATATATCCTTTTTCCACAGTCTTTGCTACATACCTATGGAAAAATGTAACTGCAATTAATTAATTTAGCTCTCAAGACAAAGCTGGTGTAGCATCTATTATTAGTGAATTTGTCTCTGAAAAAGAACAGCATAGAGAATGAGTTCCTTCTGCACAGAGCAAGTCCCACTCAGAGAGCCAAACACTAATTTCACTACAAGGCTTAAATATATTCTCCTTCTCCCAGGCTATTTCCATTATAGTTTGTAATTTCCTCTCTTATTTTAATACCTCATTAGTTCCAACAAGAAGTTAAACTTCTAACAATAGGAAATTTGTTTCCCTGCTTTACTGGGACTTGATTCTTTCCTGTATTATGAGCTGGATAATTGGTTGTACCTGCTTATGCATTTGCTTTGCACAAGTGAAAATTGAAATAAAAAAATCATAGGTTCTAAATGTGCATGTTCTCATGGCAGTGGGGAAAATTGGCTTATAGGTGAGAGAGGAAAAAAAGATCACTTCTTTTTAAAGGTTAAAAACCACCAAACCACATCCCTGACTCCATCCCTAAGAAAAAAAATAATATTCTCACTAAACACTGACCTGAAAAAGTTCATATAAAAAAAAAAAATCACTTGGGAGTAGTGACTGTTCATATATTCATAAGTATTTATATTGGTGATGCTTGATTTTCAAAACAGGCACTAGGTTAGACTGAGAGCTGTGCAGCAGAAAATAAAAACAGAAGAAAAAGGCAATGAATACATTCTGCATACCAGACCAAATTTCTGAAGTTCCCTTCTGCCTTCTCTTCTTAAAACCCAGCAAAGTGAAACATGACAAAAAAAATGAAAGCTGCTTGAGTAAAAATACATCTCTTTAAAATATGTAAATCCTGTCTGGAAGAAAAATACAGAAAAGAACAGAATTTCTGAAAAATTAAGTGAAAACCTAAACAAATGCCATATAAACACACTAAAGCCTGTAAGAGCAGCTTGCTGAAATATTAAACATGAGTCATAAAAAGCATTCCCAAACATAACAGAAGCAGGATGTCTACCAGAGAATATGCTGAGGCCAGAAATTAAGAAAAGATTAAAGGATCACTCAAGGAAGAACGGGTCAGAGCAGAAATATTAAGTGAGAGATTTACAAGAATGTTCATGAGGCTAATTAGGGAGGTTCCCATGCCAGTTTCTGGTTTCAGTGGGAGAGGAGTTGCCGGCACCTGCTCCCATCAGTCAGTCCTGAGAGCAAACAAATCCAAGAGTCTGTGCAGCCTGGGTAGGAAGCAGAGTTTAAAATTGCAGCCTTGCTGGTTTACAGTCTGATGGTTTTCAAGTATTCTCTTTCCAAGTTCACTGCTATCCTCCATTCTCACAAGTCCACTTCCTACTATTTTACTCTTCAGTGTTTTCTGCCATTTTCTGGTTTTTATCACTCATTTCAAAAAACCAAGAGTCCAATAATGATTTTCTTAACACCATGCAGCATGGAGCCAGAAATACCAAGAAAATTGTCAAAGTAATTTCCCTTAAGATGTTTAAGTTAAGCGTATCCTGTGAAGTTAACAATTTGTAGTTAGGCAGAAGAAAAGTTGGAGTTGACTTACTGAGGCAAGAGGAATGCCAGATCATCCCTAACAGCTACAAGCCATTGAGTCTCAAGGGCTGTTTTGTTCTTCTTTGAACACCATGAGAATGCAGGGATCTGAGCCTCAGCTGCTTTGCATCACTGCAGCCCCAATGGAACAAGAGGCAGCTCCCAGCAGGCACATCCCTGCGGGCATCCACACGCTTGACTTGCTGCCCTGCCAGCCACCCATCCCACAGCCACTTGCAGTCCCTCAGCCAGCTGAGCCTGGACGTGATGCTCACCTGCACATGAGAGCAGGTTCACTGCCAGGACCTGCTTTTGGATCCCAGCAGCTTTTAGAGAAAAGACAACTGTGAGCGGAAAAGCGACAGCAAAGAAGCATGGGAATGAGAAACAAAACATTACACTGTAGTAAATACCCTGACAATGTTGGTGGGAGCAGTAAACAAAGACCACACACCATATGTCTTCCAGGTGGTGATTTTGATCTTGCTTTTAGTAACATTTTAATCAAGAGGAGCTGAGATCTGATTTACCGCTTATGGTTGGTGAGATCTTTCCTAAGCCTCCTTTGCAAGTCTCTAATTTGATTTGTCCGGATTGCCTGATTTACTTCATCACAAGGATGTTTCCTGACATACACAAATATGTGGTCTAATTTGAGAGCATGCAATGCTGTAAAACAGTCCTGGCTGTGGAGGGGGATCTCGCCAGAGAAAGGAGTACACAGCCAGGAGTACACTGCTTTAGGAAAAGTAAACAGAACTATTATTCTGCGTTTCACTCAGTTTCCTAAATGTGGACAGTAATATTAAGCCTGATGCTGCTATTAAAGACACTTTCAAGGGCATTTCCTGCAGGCCGGTTGCTAGAAATTCAATCTCCTAAGGCTTTTGATGGACATATAAAAACGATTCTGTTGACTCTGCTTTTAATATTCCAGTCTTCGAAATGAGTCACCTGGCTGTGAACAGCTGGCAACTGTGCAGACATCTGCATATGCTTTCACACCAGGCTGACATGAGGGAGATTGATTTCTCTGGACCAAGGAGGAGAGCAATTCTCATCAGCCTGGCTCAGGGGTGATCACTGGTTCAGATGGACAAATCCTGGCTGTGTTATTCATACTACAAGTGACATAAGGGTTATTTATATGAGCAGAACAAACAGAATCCTCTGGTAGATGGCAGAAGAATTATTTGCTTTATGACTGAGGTCCAAGATCTGCAAGCTTTTAAAGAAATTGGAATGTACAGCAATGGGGTTTTTGAGTAAAAAAGGGAGAATGAGAGAAGAGAATTCTTCCGGTGTGGACTAGAGGGATCCTAGCTCTGCTAGGCTGACAATAAATGCTTTTCCCCTCAAAACAGATTCACATATTAATCACTAGCCTAATGTCTGGTTTTCACCCTTTGTGGAAAACTACAAACCACATTAACTTTGTTCTATATTTCTGTCTTAATTGTACTTTTGATTTTTTAATTGATGTGCCCCTCAGTTTCCCACCCAGTTGTTCGTACACTCTGCAGAAGCATGGTCACTTGGAACCCTTCAATCCCCACAGGATCCTCTCTTTCTGTGTTTTTCCAAGAGCAATACAGATGAAGGGACCCATCCTGTGGACTAAATGAGGCCCCCGATCTCTACTGCCTTTGCTCCAGTGGATGCTTTTTTGGTTTTTTAAAACACAAAATGAAAACTAGAAACAGAGAGACAGTCATGAACTGGTTCTTAATTCTCAGCTTTCAAGTGGGATATACAAAACTGAAAAAGTGCTTCATTAAGGTAATTTTTTCAACTTGGGCTGCCTCCACTACAGGAGAATATCCTTGCATAAAGATCTGCAAACATACACAGGGACTCTGATGTTCACTTCTCTCTTTTCTGAAGTCCATCTCCTAGGGGTGTCCCACCTACCCCATTCCTACATGTATTTTCATAGAAACAATTGGTTCCTTATTTTTCATTTTACTTTGGGGAAAGGGCCTTACCTATTTCTGGATTAATGGGCTACATATTTCACAGCAATTTTTTTTTCTCCAATTAATATGAAAACTTTTCTGGGGAATGTTTTGCAAAGCTGTTTCATCAGATCTGCAGCATATTACTGAATCTTAGCAATTTAGAGTGAGAAAAAATCTATTCAGCTTCTGCCATTGTAAAAAACCAAAAGAATGGATAAACTGGCCAACCACAGGTAACACAAGTTTTCTCCTTTAAAGTGGTTCATGTGGCTGTTTTGTTTCACATTTCTCTGTACAAAGAGGCAACTTGCTTAAAAAAATTCATGTTCTCTAAAAACATAGCACATGTATTGGCTTCTCATTTTGATGTGCTGAAAGGTGCTATTGCATAAGAGATTTGGGGCAGCAAGCAGCAGGCAAGAGGCACTGCATTTATATTTTAATTAGCTCATGGTAGGAGTTTCTTTAGAGGTTACTAAATTACTATTTGTCCACCTACATTATTAAAATTTTGTGTCTTTCCGTTTCAAGGACTCTTTGTACCTCCTGAAAACTGTATTGCTGCAATTGCGTATCATTTTTAAATAATGTTCTTAAATAATCCAAAGTGATCATTTTATAAATCTGTTGAGCCAATTTTAATTATAGAACTTTAGGAATCAAACAAGTTAAGATTCTGGGAAAGTACTATTTTAGTCACAAAGAAAGCCCTCTACAACTTGTCTAATTTCATAAATCTTCTTCATTTGTGGGCTTCTTAAATACATTTTCAGCAATTGTGTTCTTTCCTCAAAATAAATTCTTAAATTGTCATGTTCTGTGAAAAAACCCCCACTGTTTTATTAATACCCTATTTCACATCACACTGATTATGTTAATAAGAATAAATATTTTTACATAAATACATACCTCTGGAGTTTTTTTGCTACAGTGAGAATACATTAGAATCCTGAGAAATTTCTAATTTCTGGAAGAATTAATACACTAAAGGAATGTGAAATCTTTGAAGTAAACTAATGGTAGGGGTAGGTACTTCACTAACATGTATGGATGTGTTGCACAGAACCTTCCAATAAGACAATGAACATGGAAAACCTGGAAATGCAGTCATTTTGCAAATGGTTTCTAATGTGCTGGGGTTTTTTCTGGTATTGATTTATTCCCATCCATTTGCCAGTGCAGAGATATAACCACCATGAAACTCTTCAGCATTTGATTGCTGGTTTGCTCCTGGAGGATTTGTGTACCTGCCAGTGCCAGTATTGATGCTGCTGGCAGCTCCAGGAACAAAAGGAAGGATTCTGGTAGAAACATTTACTCTTCTGTGGCAAGACACTTATCAAGACTGACAGGCATGCAATGCTGAGGCTGCTCATGCTCCACTCAATACATAGTTTTCTATGAGAAGAAGCTGGAGCATTAATGAGATATTAATGTTGTTAAGTGTGGGCATGAGCCTAATGGCTTCACACTGGAGCAAGCAGTTGGATTCACTGAGCCCAGTGAGGTTGCTTCACTGAGACTGAATCCAAATGAAACTTCCCCTTCAAGTTATTGTGTCCTTGCATTCTGATAGAAATGAGGAAAAAGAGTTTGCAAAATCTTACCCTGATTTTATTGCCCAGAGATCTCAGTGGTTTGGGAATTTTTTCCTGTTAGAGGGTTACTAAAGTGTTTTAAAGCCCGAGAATATGTTTTCTTCTTACTTTTCAATTGGAGAGCATAGATTCATAGAACCATTTAGGTTGGAAAAGCCCTCTAAGATCCAGCTGTAAACCCAGCACTGCCAAGGGCACCACTAAGCCACGTCCCCAAGTGACACATCTACACATCTCTTAAATCCCTTCAGGATTGGTGACTCAGCCACTTCTGTGGGGAACCTCTCCCAGGGCTTGACCCCCTTCTCTGTGAAGAGATTTTTCCTAATATCCCGTCTAAACCTCCCCTGGGCACAACTTGAGGCTGTTTCTCCTGTTGCTTGTTACCTGGGAGAAAAGACCAACCCCCACCTGGCTCCCCTCAGGGAGCTGTAGAGAGTGAGAAGGTGCCCCCTGAGCCTCCTTTTCTCAAGGCTCAGCCCCCTCAGTTGCTCCTCATCAGACTTCTGTTCCAGACCCTTCCCCAGCTCCCTTGCCCTTCTCTGGACCTGCTGTAGAACCTCAATGTCTTTCGTGGAGTGAGGGGCCCAAAACCAACCCAGGATTCAAGACGGCCTCCCCAGTGCCCAGTGCAGGGGGATGGTCTCCTCCCTAGGCCTTCGTAGTATAGGGCCACAAATCCTGAAATAGATGCTTTAACACATGAACAGTTTTCCAAATTGGAAATCATGGATTCCTGGTGAGCATCCTACCCCAGTGTACTCACAACGTGGACTCTATTACCCCAGAGTCACTGATCATGATTGTAGCTGCACAATAGCCATAAGTCAGAGAACAGCCTTATGTTGATGGCTGAGCCACTGAAAATGATGGGTTTAATGACTAGTTTATTTTAGAAAGGGAGAAAATGCCCTTTATGTCATGTAAATGACTTAGAGAAATACTGCAAATGGCATTGGACATTTACAAACTCATTATGATAATGGAAATCTCAAATAACTTGTAAGAGAGTTCCACAAGCCACACTGCTGTATTTGGCATGATGATAAACTTCATAACAATTTATTGATTGTTTCTCTTTTCCTGTTTTTCGTGAAATTCATCATGTATAGTTGCAGCAGCAAAACATTAAGAGGCAATGCAGTTTAAATTATTTTACAGAGGACCAAAATGTCTTGATTTATACCTTTTATCATTGTAGCAGAACTAGATGTACTGGATTCTTAAAACAGCCTCTAGAACTCTGCCTCTGAAATAGATTGCTCAATTAAAAAGACTTACCTTTTTTACAAAAAATGAGTCTCCATTTTTGGAATAATCTAATTTTTATTCCTGCTGCCAGCTAGAGATTCTCAGCAATCCCAGTGTGCAACACAGAAACTTAAGCTTCTGCTGTAATATGCAATGTTCAGTTCCAAGCATTTATGAACTGGAGAATGACAGTGATCTGACTCTGTGCATAGCTAACACACCTGGCAGTCTCTGCCAGTCTCTCTTACTCCCCCACCCCTCAAACAGCAACCCAAAATTTGATCAAACATGTAAACCACACAATAGCCTGAACACTCTCAGCCCAAGGAAAAAGGCACAGTGGTGAGTTACCTTAAATTCAGTTTCAATGTTGGCTAGCCTGGCCAATTCATTGCTAAGCTCTAGAGCAGTAAGGACAGGGTCTTCACTGGACAGAGACAAATAAGCAGCACTGGCTAATCCTTTGTAGGCATTCATTCTTGAGCGAGAGTGACTAAAGGAGTCTTTCTTCTGCTTTTCCATACATTCATTGCACTTGCAAAAATAGTCATGTGGCCTTTCAATCCGTGCGCCTTTTAGAAGTAAGATGTGAACAATTTCATACTCCTGGCAGTGGGCAGCAAGTATGATGGGGGTAATGTCATGGGAGAACCGAGTTCCATCTTCATCGTAAGCATAAAAATCATCATCCCTCAGTTCCTGCTCGAGAGGGCTGAGTGTGAGACGCTGTCCTTGTGCGAAGGCTGGGTGGTTCAATATTGCTTCGACAATGCGCACGTATCCTTTGCTGATGGCTAACAAAAGTGCGTCCCCGACTCGAGCGAGATTCTCCTTCTTGAGGAGCAGCTCTGTCACTTCCAGATGCTCATTCCCTACCGCTAACTGGAGGGCATTTTGTCCCATGTAATCGACACAATTGAAGTTCAAGGTTTTGGATTCCTCCAGCATTTTTCGCACAACAGGAATGTTGCCATATTCTGCAGAATCGAGGAAATGTTCCTCCTCTGCAGTGAGGCTGGTGCCTTTCTCGTTGAACATGTAGGCAGGGCCACGGATGGCCTGGCGCCGGCCCTTCTCCCGAAGGGTCGCGTGCCTCCGATGCATGTCTTTAGAATTGCTGTGTCTCAACCTGCAGAAAACCAGAAAGGAATGTTGGTTATACTCTGGCAGAGTCATAATTTCACAGAACCTGAAATAAGGTTGGAAATGTGTCATTGTGACCAGATCTGGCCTGAGCCAGTTACTAATAATCATTTAGGACACATGTGGAATGAAGATTAGCTTCTGAACAAAAGACAAGCTCTCCTGTGATTTGTTCACCCTTTCTGATTGCAACAAGGATACTCAGCATATTCTTGACTTGATAAATAGAAAAAGAAATGCTTGAACACATAATTTTCCATTTGTATTGTTTAGAATTTCATTACATCATATCTAGGATTCATATACACAGGACATTATTTCTCTGAATTACTCTTCTTGAATTTTGTCCTTGAGGGCACAAGCCCTAAAGAAAGTTAGCAGGACTCTCTCCTGTCAATAGACCTTGGATCAGGCCAATAAACTATGTTCCATAAAGTTAAAAACCATGTTTCTAATTTTAAACATGTGGTAACAAGGATAATTATATTGCATATTCTGCTAAGATTCAGCTGGTACAAGCAAGCCACTTATTCATTCCCTGCTTTTTTTCATGGTACATAATACCATGTTTCTGTTTCCTGATCTAGAGCAGTTTAATAATGATCTATCTAATTTCTTAGTGAAATACAGTTGGCAGCTACGCCAAATACAAGTACCCAGATTCAGGGGAGAGTCTAGAAAAACACAGGAATAACTCTTGATGTAGTGTCACATCAGTCCCCAGTAAGCACCTTTTAGAGAGCTACTGCAGAAAGACAAGATACAGATCTCTCACCACAAACAGAGGGCAGGAGAAAAGGGTCATTAATTTCCCCACTGATTACGTGGCTGAAATGCCCTTCACTTGGAGCTGGTGAGATGAAGACAAACTATTCTTATTCCACCTTCTCTGGAAGTCCCAAAGAAAGCTATGCTATGTGCAATTGGTCACATGGGTGAGAAAACACACTGTTGTAAGAAATTAACTGAGATCCTAAATGTATTTGTGCCTTTAAAACATTCACACTTTGCATTCAGTGCTCTCAATGTTGCTCTTCTTTAAAATTTTATTGCAGCAGAATTTCAGCAAATTCATAGTGTCTTTTAGAGTCTAAGCATGCAGAGTTAATTGCCATCCAAAGCCCATAGAATGTGCAGCCTGAGTAAAAATGTAAAAACACCTCTTTCACAGACAGCATTTGCACTCAGGCCAATAGCAAGTCCTAAATCACTTGGGTAAAATCTTCAGGAGCCTCTGAGCTGCAGTGGACAGATGTAACAAATAAGCAGGTGTTAATGCTCAGTGGGTGGCAAAGGTTCATCCTTCCACACTCCATCTGTTCTCCAAGTCGGTTATGACCTTCAGTCAACGAAAAGTTCATGTGTTGCTCTGAAGAAATACTACAGAAGTTGGAAAATGCTGCAGTGAGTGATGAGAGGGAACTGTGCCAGAAGACAAAGTGGAGTAGATGCATTGCCTCCAAGAACAGGTAACAAAGGAGTAAAGGAAGCAGCAAGAACCTGGTAAAACACAGGGTTATCAGAAACCCAAAATACCTAAAGATCTGAGACACAGAAATTCTCAAGGTAGCTGTTCTTATGGAACTAACATATACACAGGTATCTATCATTTTAATTCATTGCTTTTGTACTGATGTGGAACAGAAAGCTAGTACTGAAGAGTTTCAAACAAATTTTACAGCAATTTTTTAGAAGTTACATTAAAATGTAAACAAATCCTAAGAAATCAAATTTGTGACCACACAAGGTTGAAAAAGAGGTTCGTAATTGAGAATCTCTCCTCCTAAGCTTTGATGCATCAGTGTAACAACTTAATAAAAGCTAGTAGGAACTGAACATAACATCTCAGGCTCCACAGAGAGGTAAAGTGCTGTATGAATCTTAAAACTATTTCCTTCCAACATGGTTTGAAGTTGAAGAAGCACACAGAAATGAGGGATACAAGAATAATGAAGGAGATATGGTTAAGTGAATTAATTCCCTAGACTGCATGAAGTTCACTATAAGAGAAAACAATAACATCTAAATAAATAAAGTATGCAATTAACATCTGACAGAGATACAGAGTTTCCTAAAGCAGAAAAATGCCTGGGGTAAATTTGGGGACCCTTTGAAGTCAAAATTTTAAGTTTCATTGGTTTCAGTGGAGTCCAAATTTTGGAAACATATATGCATACATACATATATTTTCCTCAGCAATTAGCTTTCATCTCAGAAGCAGTTCCAGTGATGCCAGGAGGAGCAACATGTGGTTAAAATGAAGTTTTTAACCATATGCACAAGTGCTTCTTTAAACTGGAGCTCCTGTCCTTAGCTATTCAGGACAGCATTTAAGTTTTAAACATGTAGTGAAACCTTGCTGAGTTCAAGCAAGGACTATACATGCAAATAAACACTTCTCAACTGTGACTTTGTTAAATGAGGAGTTACAGAACCAGAAAGCACTTTGCACATTTACAGCCTTGGGAGCTCCTGAATGTTGAATTAAATCTTTTAAAATGTTAAGCAACTTGAAAGGATGAGCTGGTGATGACTTAAGCCATCATTTCTGGGATCACGTGGAAACCAGTCCAGCTCTGGTAGGTGCTCAGTGATCACCCTTGAGTGCAGGAGCATTGCACATGCATGAATATTTTAGGACAATTAATTTTATTAGCTGCTTCAAGCTGGAGGAATTCCACTGGGCTTTTCTGATATCCAAACCCATGCACAGTAAGATATTTGGCAACCTTATGTTTGTTGTTATACTTAAGTGTCAATACTTGAAGAAACTCAGAAAGATCTATAATTTTCAACAGTGACGAATCTATTAGATATTTTCCCTGATGTAGAAGAACAGTTCTTGATACTTTATTCTTTTTTTTTGTTAGAAAAACTTTTCTCTTTAGGTATGTTATTACCTCTGAAGGACAACCCAGATAGATGGGACAGATAACCTTATAATTACACCCAAAGTAAACATAAACCCACATAAAATTTTGCTGTTGGCCTAGTTCTAAGATTTTTGCCTGCAAAAGAGGTTAGAGTTTGACCTAGAGCTAATTCACACCTGTTTGTTGTATATGTAATAACGTGCCAAAAACAAAGGACCTTCATTTCACTTTCTTCAATTCAGAGAGAACACTGGTTTCATACACAGTTTCTAAAAACAGAAATTGCATCAGAAAAAGAGGAAACAGGAAAGCACACCTGCTCTTCAAAGAGATAATGACTATCCAATATTTATCCTGAAATAAATGTTCTGCAGGGATTTCCCTACAGCACAGAGTTGATCTACACTCCCTGCAGGTAAGGGCAAGAGCACCATCATTCAGAGGGCTTCACCTCAGATGAATTATGACCCCCCCCCCATCTTGGCCATCAGCAGAGGAGATCAATATCTCAGCTATTATACTTTACCATCTTTATAGAGATGTAGAGATGAATAAAAAATTACACTTTTAACTTCGAATAATTTCAATAGAAATGCTCAGCTATCAAACCCTGTTCTGAAAAAAAAGTTACAATTGTGCTTGACCTGAGCACTGAATCATGACAAGAGAAGCAGTAGTGCAAAGAGTGAAGTATGCAGCAGCTGAAGCTCTTGGAAACTGAACCCTACTGCAATGTCACAACTGCACTCAGCACCTTGTTCTGTTCTGCTTTTCAGTTACACACAGGCAGATTTAGAACTAATCATATTTACTGAGCGTGTGTAATGTGCTTTCTTAATAAAAGTAATTGTAACTTGATTGCATTTATCTTACCATTTTTCTTCAAAGGTGCTTTGGATTGAAATGACTGTATTTGCATATTTTATTGAGACAACTAGTGATCAAACTCATCAGGCACTGCAGTTAAATACTGTGTTTTCTAGGAAAGGATGCCAATGCATGCAGTGCTGTTGGAGAGAAAATGGTCTGGGAAATGAAAATAAAAAATTTCAGGGCCTGAGTACCGCTTGCAGCAAAGCACATCCAGCTTTCCATGGCTGTGGGAGCCACAAGATGTCTGGACTCCTGTGGGGAGTGGAGAAGAACAGCTCTTTCTGAAAGGTGATTTAGCTCATAACAAATCTTCCTGTGGGAGTGTTTCAGTTTCTAATTAAAGTGACTAAGAGCAGGTCCTTGCAATTGGCTCTGACAGTACTTGGTGCTGAGACACTCAGTGTCTGAGAGGGGAACATGGCATAACATGACATTTGTTCTTAACGTGGTGGCATTGGAAACACACTGAAGCTGAAACTCTGCTTTTTTTTCCTCAACCACACTCTCTTAACTGGTCTGAGTGCTGATGTGTAGGACAGGGTGGACATAGGAAAGAAGTTGAACTGCTTCATTTCGAGCTTATTCCAGCAAATGGCCTCTCCCTGACCTTCCTTTCCACAGTGCTCCCGACTCTGCCATTCAAGACCTTCTGCTGCCTCTCTAGTCCCACACAAAAACCTATGGAAGGGCAGGGCTACCACCTGGAGCTGGGGCTTGGAGAAAATATTCAAAGGCCCAAGTGCCTTAAAAGGCTGAATTGGAGCTCTTACAGATGACTTTGAACCAGAGTTTTAAAAGTGTATAGGAGAGGCTGAATAGTACCTGCTTGAGTTTTTAAAACATCTGAAGTCTATAAAAGATACTGAAATCAATAGGTATTAGGAACTGCAGCAATTCTGGAATTCTCAAGTGATATCAACCTTTACTTGTCTTTAAGCCTAAAAATTGAGCAGGACATTTACAAAGGCAGCTTTAGGAACTTATGGTCTCTGACTACACTTTGGGTTTGCTTTCCCTAAGTGGAGAGAGGTTGGCAGGAGTCTCCCTGTGCCCTTTCAATGGCCCTCTTTGTCCAGAAACTACAGAAGAGTCTTCAGATACGTAACCATTACTATGCTCTATAAGCTCTGTAAGCACCCATCAGAGCAGGCTTTGATGAGACATTGCCTCTGCCTTGTTGAAAAGAAAATTTCAGTTTCTGAAAGCCATTTTGAAAGCACTGCCCTCGGTTCCTGCAGAGCCTCAGAAACTGTCAAATTGACACTTTACTTATTATTTTTCTTTCTACTTACATCAATACTTCTGAAAAGAATCAGGGCACATAAAGGCTGCAGACTCCCTGAGGCCTCTTTGGAATTGACACAGCTCTTATACATCAAATGGACCATTTTTCTCTGTTAACCCTTAGTTCCACACAGAAAACCTGGCCAGCCAAGACATGCTATAAACACGAACAAAAACCAAGGAAGTTGGGTTCTAAAAGCAAACACAAATTGATATAGAAATCAATCCATTTAAAAGAGTAATTCAAATTGTTCGGAGTAAAAACAGTAGGATGTTTAATCTTTTAATTAAAAATTGCAACTTATTTTGAAGTATACTCCAGACTTCAGAGGAGTGCAGACTGAACACAACTGTATACATTTATTATCCTGTATGCAATAGGCTACTCTGGCTATTCCAAATGCTGCACGGGCTTGTATTACCAGAGTCCTCTGATATCCCCTTTTTCTCCAATATCTTGATCAGCCTTCTAAATCTTACCTTAAGTCAAGGTTTTTTTCCTGTAAGACAAGACTTTTAAGTATCCTTTTTCCCATATTGCTGATTTACTATGTAAACAGACTCAGTATAATTTGGGATGGCTGCCTTGATGGACAGCAGCTTTTTCTGAAGTTTTCTATGCTTTGAAAAGCTGAAGTGCCACTTCATTTATTCTTGGATTGTGGCCAACATTGAAAACCCCAATTCAATACTGTCAGCAATGTGACCATTCTCCTACATGAAAAGTTGAGTACATGTCTAGGATGTACTATTAGATTTTTTTAATAATAGATTTTTAGATGTAATTAATAGAATTTTTTAGCCTATGCAGGTAGATATCCATTCATTTGCAGCATAGCCCTACAAACCAGTAGCAGGAAGCAATATCCCCTCCCCATCATTCCCACTGCTCATACAGATAAAACAAAAATTTGGAAACAGATCTTTCTCCTTGTAGAATTACAGGAGCAGTCAGCAAAACCACACCTTTTCAAATCCCTTTAGGGCATGGCAGCATGAGAATGTTCAGGAAGACAAACCAGACCTCTCATGCCATTAAAAAATGCTGATCAATGACACACACAAACACTTTCAACATCTTCATGTCATGAAGCACAAGGTCTGAGGACAACAGCCAAGAAACATTTAGGACAGACCACCAAATCTTTACCAGTATCTACATTTTCAAATCCTCCCTGATCTCCTTTAGAAAGGAGGCACTGTCTTGTGGTTTGAAAAAAAAAGGAAGTGGAATTTGGCTTTCTACCAGCTATCTTGCAGAAAAAAACATCCACTGCTTTTCAGCTGTCTCGCCCTCCTCTTTCTTATACACTAATCATCAGCATTTTCTTTCCCATCCCAAAGCAATGTCATGGACCAACAGAAGACTTTTACAGCAGGAGCGACTGAAAAATAGTCACCTTTGTTCTTTTATTCAAGTTCTTCTTGTGTTATAAAATAAATACTAGGTTACTTTTTTTTCCTTCCGTCCCTCCTTGTTTCCCCTTAATCTATAGTTGTGAAGTTGGCTAGTTATTGCAAATTTATCACAGAACACATAAAATAGGTGTACCAAAAATAAGGCTATTTTTACATTCTCTCCCATTGTTCATTCATTAATATGTTTGACCACCAAATGAACTGTCATGAAAAGAATGAGTTCTACTTTTCCTTTATTTCAATCTGGCTTTGGGAACTAGGAATAATTCAGTCTCACTGTTGAAGTGCTTCAAAACTCAGGCCCAGATCATAGTGAGAACACAACAGAGAAATACCTGTTCATTCATAAATTTTTACTAGTGATGAGAGCAACGAAAAATCTGTAATTTTTCAAGCAGGGGGCAGTGTAACGCTGATTTTCAACAAGCAGTTCTATTAAAAAGAGAAAGAAAAGCTTTGAAAAGAACTAGTAATCTCTGTTCTCGCTGTATTTCGTTTTTCCCTACTGATGCACCCTTTTCAATGCTCACTTCATAGGTATCTCTTGACAGGAAACAACGTGGACAGAAGGACTCCTGACAACCATTAGACCCTGCAAGCTGCAACAGGCATGATACAGTGTCCCCGTTCACTTTTTTTTTTCTAAATTTTTTTCACCTTGACCACACTACTTTCACGAAAAGAAACCCCTTACAGATCTCACCCAACTACAAAAGAAGACAACAGCGTGGCTCCAAACCATGTGGCTGGTAACAACAAGCCCTTTGCGTTACACTGAAACCAAGCACAGATTCCAAGAGTAAAAAGCCAAACCACTGCCACACGCAGCCAACCCGCCTCACTCTCACCAGCCCATCCTCAGGCTCTCAGGACACACCGAGTCGCCCCGACACGTCTCTAAGCCCCACAAAACTTCCCAGCGCCTAAGTAAGGAGCGGCATTAGAGCCAGGGCGCTTCTTAAAGGAGCTGAGAGGAGAACGGCTCGGGCAGGGCACCACCCCCGGTCAGCATCTTACATGTGCGCGTCGGGGCCGCTCCGCTTCAGTGCCGGGGCGCGGGGCGGGCGCGGCCGCCCATGTCCGCGAGGCCGCTGTCCGCGGTGCTGAAGCGCTCAGCGCGGCCGCACGGGCCGGCCGCTGTCCGCGGTGCTGAAGCGCTCAGCGCGGCCGCACGGGCCGGCCGCTGTCCGCGGTGCTGCAGCCGCCGCCGGCGCGGGCGAGGAGGCGTCTCATCCTTATCCCCTCGGCGCTGCTGGGGCAGAGCTCCCCGGGAGCTCCCGGGATTCGCTTCCTGCAGGAAGAGCCGGCTGCGAGGTTGGCATGAGAGTTGCGTTGTTCTCCCCGTCTTCCCTCCCCCTCTTCCCACGCCGTTGTCCTCCTGTAGGTGTGGATTCGATTCTGTTTTGGGAGCGCCCCCTTCTCAGCCGGAGGTGGACGAGTACCCAAGGGCTGCCCCAGAGCAGGCGTGGCGAGAGAACCTTCCTGGAGAGGGCAGGGCTGCCTGCAGGCTGCCCAACGGGTGGGGGGCTCCGTCGGGGGTTTTCCCCCTCACATGCCACACTCCTGCCTCATCCGGCTGTGCCGCCCCTCTGCTGGGAGTGGTTGGAGCCGCTTCTCCCCATCTGCCGTGCCCAGGTTGAGATTGTCTGGTCCCTTACCTAGGAGATTTTGTCTTTTAGGAGGTAGCAGAGAAGGCGTGTGTGTATGTGTGTGCCAGGAGTGGAGGGAAAGGGAGAGTGAAACCGACATGCAAAATAATCAGTCAATTCAATGAATCCCCTCCCTTCCGTGGCAGAGGAGAGCTGCCAGAACAACTTCAAGCTGCATCCAGGAGCACTGGGGCATCATTCTGCACCCCATTCCAAGTGGCAAGAGCAGGTGTTCTTCTCCTGATCACCCCCCAGGATGCTCCCACTGCCTCCCATGAAGCTCCAGTCACACAGGCCTCTACAAGTCCATGACCTTCTGTGTCCTTCCCCACTGGTGCAACTCCCCTGCCCACCTGCTTTACCTTACCTGTGTGCAGGGATTCCCACCTCATCATACACCCCATTTCAATTACCATATAATGCCACCCTGTCTCACCTGCCGTGCGTCTGGGAGTTTAAGCCCAGAGGAAACCCTTTGCCTGGAGAGATGATGGTGGGAGATGGCCCAGAGGTCTCTGAACAGCACACATGGGAGGATGGCACAATGATGATTTGCCCCAAGTTCGCCTTCTGCCATCCCCTCACAGCACTTCACGAAGTGAGAACACTGATTAAGAGGAGATTTTTCACCATCTTTCAGTCTCAGATCTGTGTAATCAGCTGAGGATGTTATTTGATTGAAGCACCTGAGGGTGCTGACCATTTTGGCAAGGGCCACGGAGAGCTTGGTGTGGCTTCTGCAGTGGCACTAGAAAAGCATCCCAGGTGATGCCTTTCAGAAACCTTTACAGGTGGCTGATGCAGGACTTTCATCCCACATCCTTGGGCAATGAAGTTAGTTTCACCAGCCTGAGCTGTACTCACAGCTGTGAGGAGGGTACTGAGGGTGCCTTTCCCACTGAGAGGTTTCGTCTTGAATAAGGGGGAGAGAGTATTAACCTCTAATGATCACGGGCAGCAGCCAGACCTGCAGGGTTCACTGCACGCTGCTTTGACACTGTCAGTACCTCCTGTTCTGTAAAACACAGCGATTACTTTGGTCTTGCCCTATTTAGGGCTTCTTGAAGTTCACTTAGAAATTAATGAGGGCCCGTATCGGCCAACATATGAGAAGGATGTGGATGTTACCAGGCTCAGGGGAGAACAGCACTGTGTGGGAAGAGACAACCTGTGCAGACTGGAAAATAAAATATAATAAAACAAAAGAAAAACTCCACAGCAACATACTCACTTATGCTGTTGAGATAATTTTGAAATGATATGATGATGCAAAGACACAAATGTCTGCTTTGGGTAGCAAACACAGCTTGGGGTAAGATCTATACCTCTCTTGCTTTTGGACAAATCTTTCCCAAAGCAAAAAAAATAGCCCTCATAGTATCTTGGTACTCATCTGGGTTCTGGTTTTTGCTGGGGTAGAGTTAATTTTCTTCACAGTACAAGTATGAGGGTGTCTTTTGTGTTTGGGCTGGAAAGTGTCGATAATTAGGGGATGGTTTTTGTTACTGCTGAGCAGTGCTTACGGAGTCCAGCCCTTTCCAGCTTCCCGCTGTGCACCCCTAGTGAGGGGGCTGGGGGTGCATAAGAAACTGGGATGGGGCACAATCAGGACAGGTGACCCAAGGGACATTCCATACTGTGTGACATCATTCTCAGCATAGAAAACTGGAGGAAGAAGGAGGAAGTGGGAGATGTTTGGAGTGGAGTTTGTCCTCCCGAGTCATGGTAATGTGGGATGGAGCTCTTCTTTCATGGACATGGCTGAACAGCTACCTGCCTATGGGAAGTGGTAAATAAATTCCTGTTTTTTGGGGTTGTTTTCATGTGTGGTTCTTGCTTTACCTATTGAACTGTCTTTATCTGCACCCATGAATTTTCTCTGTTTTACCCTCCTGATTCTCTCCCCCATCCCCCTGGACAGGAGTGAATGAGCAGCTGTGTGGGGATGAGTTGTCACCCAGGGTTAAACCATGACAGTGAAACTCTTCTTCAGGGTTCCTTTTTCTGCCATTGACTTGTCTGTCACCATAACAAACTAATTAAGAATCAGATGTGTTTATAGGCTCTTACATTAAAACTGTTCATTTATATTTCATTTCTAAGGCTTGGGAATACTTGCAAAAGGTCAATTTTTTCACTTCTTTGGGTTTTTAACAGGGTAGATGGAAAATGGAGGTTAGACAAAACCAGCCTTTTTTTAATTTATCTTAGTCATACACAGTTTTGCTAGGTCATCTGAAAAATATTAATTTTAGGATTGAGCATGGAATTGATTTGACCAAATATATGTAATCTTTCTCCTGCATATATCCTGGAAAATATTAAGGTATGGAATCGATGTACTGTATCGCTGCACCATGTGTCTGCACAGTTGCAATTACATGTCCTGATCCTTTAGAGCTGTAGCTTCACTGGAAAACATTCACCATTTCTATTTTTGTGCTCATATCTTTTTTTCCCCCTTTACTAAAAAAACCAAACAGCAAGAACCAATCGTAAACCCCTAAAGCCCCAGAATGTCTAGCACTCAGTTATCAGGAGGACCTTCTTAATAATCTTAATAATCAACAGCTTACCCACTCCATAAATCTGCAGCTGATAAAATACTGACAGCACTCCCAATTGCAATTAATTATGCCAGATTAACATGCGAAGCAAACAAAGTGAGAGGGAAAAAGGGGACTGAGAAGTCCATAGTTTGTTATTATCGAGGCACATTAAAAGTGTACAAAGTACTCTTGTAGGTTTCTGGTATGCACAGCTCAGAATCAGTGGAAACCCACAGCTTCAGAATCATGAGATCTTACACTTGGTTCTTTTAAAAGGCATTTAGCAGAAGGTTCTGAACTTCTGCAAGTTGCCTTTCATCGTGATTAACTTTGCATTTTGCTATTGCAACGTTTTCCTATGAAAAGAGTGTGCTGAGAAATCTATTTCTAATATTATACAAAACTCTTCTGACTACAGTCATATTGACTAAAAAATTATAGAGAATTTGTGGGCTTTTTCCTTGAAATCATCAAATATTTGCACTCTTGTAGAGTATACCAAAAATGTTCTTGCCTCACTGGGGGCAGGAACAATTATTGTATGAAAGAATCAAGTTGTTATTTTCTTCATCTCACCCGTGCCTTTGACCAAAGAAAACACATGGTAACTGTTGCATCCTAGGAAAACCAAGCAAGTGCATATTTCTCTGCAGAATGAAAAACATGGAAACAATTAAGCAATTTTAGAAGTCATGGAATTGTATAGTTATGTCATGACATTGAATGAATATTGAGACTTCAAACTTTCTCTCAAGGTTTGTAGTTTTGAAAGTTTTTCAGTTCTTTTTGGGCTCAGTATTCTTTATCCTCAAATATTACTGTATTCCCAGACATATTGAAGGAAGAGAATTGCAACATATTCATCTTAAACAAAAGTCTACTTTTGTTTGCTTATGTGTGGTGTTTCAGTTACACGTGCATCACCACAAAAAGTCTGAAGAAAGATTATTGGGGAGAAAGCTTAAATTAAATGGGAAAAAAAAGTTAGAAATCGTGATAGTAAAGATTTTATTGATTTAGGAGTAGTTAATTGCCCAGTTACTCAACAGAGTAATTTCTCCTGTCGCTTAATCATTTCCACCCCTTAACTGCTGTCCCAACCAGCTCAAACAAGAAGACAAAAGGAAGTTCAATGATTTGTTGGAAGAATTTTTGCTTCTCTTGATAAACATTTTGTCATTACCATTGATAAATCATTTTGTCCAGACACTACTGTATTGTTTAGTCACTGATAAACTTGATTTGGTCCTTCCTTCAAAAATATGCATGTGTTAAGCACCAACATTTCAACCCACTTCAGCTAAAATATAAACAATAAAGAAAAAAGCATTAAGAGTACGAACAAGCTTGGTAGGATTCCATCTCTTTTTTCCCAGTTTTTTGCACTGCTCCCTGCTCCTGTTCCCCAGACCTGAAACAACAACCAAAGGACCAGGAAAGAAGCAGCAGAGTTCTGCTGTGCTTTTGGAGAAGCCAATGAAGAAAGGTGGGGAAGGAGGAAGGGCTCAAACTCGTCAGTACCTGTAACTCATTAAAGACACGGGCAACCAAAAGCACATTGAATTTTCTACCAAGCCCACACAGAACCAGTTGTACCAACATCCCACTACTACTATCCCTCTAGATGTTTGTACATAGCCTCATCCTGTGTAAGCTTTGACAATTCAAGAAGATAATTCCAATATCTATGATATGTATTCCTAATTACTTCTGGAATGGTACCCGCCTGAACCAGCTTTGAACCGGGGATGAAGGGCAAAATATTGCTTGGCATCTTTATATTATTTCCACCATCTCATGAATTTTCCACTCTCCAGAGCTATTGGCTGTGATGACTGGCAGCTTACAACGGTATCTATGAATAGTAACCCTGTTGGCTGTACAATCTCATCTAATATCTTTCCACATAAAAATGTGAAATAAATGCCAAAGTCTCCTCACATTAGAAAACATAATAAGCAGAATACATTTTTATTACTCACTCTCTGTCTAGCTGTGAACCTTTATATTGAAGACAGTTTTATTCACTTCAGTGCCTTTTTTTTTCTCTTGAAACTTCTTTTACTGACCTAACTGCTTCAGGATAACTTTACTAAGACTAGCAGCAGTCTACCCCCAACAAAGAAAAAAGTGATCATGAAGAGTGATAACCCTCAGATAAAAGGAGCAGCAGGGGAATAAAATGATGGGTTCATTTAAGATACTAACAGCAATATGATTGGTCTGACAAGAACTTATTTCTTTTAATCCACTTTATTTCAAGAACAATTTATATGGTAATCAGATCTGGTTTTATTCTAATTTTTTCTCATTATAAGGGCATGATCCTTACATGTGAAAAAAATAGGTTTCTGTTAATAAATTGGACAGTTAACTCCTGAATCAGAAGAAACTCTAGAATACAAGTAAACATGTTTCATTTCTCATAGAACCGCATTGCCATTATAAAGTTACAAATACAGAAAAAAAAAAGGATTTACAGTTTATAAAGCTGGAGTTTAAACTGGAAATATAGAAATTCTGTTATTTTCTTTTAATAAATGTAACAGTTCCCTTCCTTATATTAAAGACTGCTTTCCTTCTAAAAGTTATGAGTAGGTTTTGTCAAGGCCAAAGACAGTGATGTTTCTAATCATGTCTTCTGTACATATCTCGGCTGCAGAGTACTGTATGTAAATACTGTAAATGTATTTTTTAATGCTCATTTTAACAGCAGTGTCAGTTCTTTATTCTCTGTGTGAGACTTTACTGGCTGTGTACTCTTTGCTGTTTATAGAAGTGCATGTGCAGGTGTTTGAGGTTTTGCTGCTGTTTCCCACCAAACTGTCAGATGATGAACCGTTGCCAACCTCAGATATTTATTAAAAAGAAAAAGAGCTTCAAGTAGCCTTTCTGCTCTCCTCAAGTTTTAATGCTCCTTCGCAAGCTTTGCCAAAGCTTTCTAGAGCTTTTATAATTTTCTTTATCCCATTTCTCTCTTTCAAGTATTTCATTATTTTTGCTTATCTTTTCTGCATCTAAGCCATCGTTTCCTTTCTCCTGAGGGTACAGGTTAGGAATGAGTTGCCAGATGGCCAATCTAACACTTGAGCTTATTAATTAGCCCTAAACTGTTCCCATTTCCCTTCTGAGGCCTTTCCCTCTGCTGTCTTTTGTAATCACATTTTATGCAACACTTCCTGCATGCTTCCCAAACATGTTTGGTTGCAGACCCCATTCACTTTCTGAATCCCACTCTAATTGCATTTAGATGTCAGAGCATGCTGTCATGGTGCTGTCCATCCAACCTTAACATTTCTACTGATGTAGTCTGAGTTACTTATATTTCAGTTAACTATTACTCCCTCTAGAAGTATCATAGAACAGAACAGATCTGGAGGGATTTAGTCAAGTGAAGTTTTTCTGGAAGGAGGAAGATGGAGTAATATGAAATCTCTCACCAGTATTAAAAAAAAAATAAATTATTCTGTGTACAGGTAGAGCTTAGTGTGTGTTTCGTTAATTTTTTTCTCTCTCAGACCTTCTCAGGACTTTTTACAATGTTCAGCTCTTTTTTTTTTTGTTCCTCTCTTCACAATATTGTAAATTGGCAGAATTTCAAGGAAAAAGAATTTTATTCTAATTGCACAGTAGAGAACATTTACATCTGTTAATGCCAAATCTTCCTTTATGCTGAAATGAAATAACTACTTAAGGGAAAAGAAAATTGCAAGGTACAAAATTGCATACAATTGTGTGATTACTAGAGAAAATTCACAGACTTGTGATTGTTCAATATTTTCATTTCTTCACAAGTATTCCCATGGACAACATTATCGATAAAACTCTTCACTAAAACATTGTACATACAGAAAAAACTACATAAGACCTACTGCTAATTCATTTTCATGGGAATCAATGCACAGGAACACCTGAAATAAGAGCCCCAAAAAAGACTAATATGTTTTTTGTTGTTTGGAATGAAAGAATCTCTATGTAATAAATACTTGAGAATGTGAGAAAGACATAAAATAAACCAAAATATTCCACTTAAGAATCAGAACACAATGGGAAATTCTCTTTTCAGAATTTTTTGGGGGGCAAAACAAACCTGGAAAATTACAAAATTACAAATGATTTTTTCATTACAGTAATTATAAGTCAAACAGACTTTTTTGCTTTTTCATAGTAAGATATTTCATACCTATTTTCACTGATTCTAGAGTATAATCTGTTAACATGGCATCATTTTAAAGTAAAAAAATGCAAAATATTGATGTTTTAACATGTTTTTAAAGCAAATGTTTAACCACATATTAGAGAAATGGCCACTTCATAGAAAATGTTATGTTAACAGTAAGTTCCGTGTTTTAGTAGAAATTTTAAGCACAAAAACCTTTTTCACTTTTCACCCCTCAGAAATATGCACTGTTCCTGGCCCTTTCAAGACCCTGTTTGTGTATGATACCTCTTAGGGAATGAACACAAGCTCTGCCAATGACAGTCCAAACCCTCAGCTGTGCCATGCTTATCCTATAGGTTTTCAAAATAATCGGATTAATAATACAGTCAGTGAAAATATCAATGCTGGTTTTCTCTCACCCACTTTTCATGAGGGATAATTTAGAGCAGTTAAATGCTGTAGGATACTCAAGAGTAGCTCTGATTTGCCAGGGGACCTTCACCAAGGCCTTCTGGCCAGTGTGATCCTGATGAGCCTCTTGAGCAGCAGCAAGGTCCCAAGAGTCCAGCTACACTTCCCAATTCCTCTCCTTCACAGCAGAAAATTCTTCTCTTTCACAGCAGAAATTAGATAACACTTAAAGATAACTTTTCAATTTCTTCAAGCATTTGAAGAAGCCAAGAAGCAGAACTCAGATTAACTGTGTTGTTCTAAAAGAAGGTTTTCCACCCAAATGTTTGTGCACTGGAAACCATACATACACAGATGATGATCTGCTTCATTCAATTTCACTCTAATTCAGAAGAACTTTAAGTACAAGCTACAAAATGAAAAGCATAGCCTTTAAATCAGGGTTTCCATTAAATTTGCACTTGAGTCCTGGCAAACACGGAGAGCTCAGACTCTGCTGGTAGCAGCGACATTGGCGTCAGCACCAATGCTGTGAATTTTTGTGGTTAGCAGCCTGTCTGTCCTAAAGCATCCTGCTATGTGTCCTGGGCCTGAAAGTCAGCATCTCAAAACATTGTTCTGAATCTGACTTGGTTTTGGCCTTCTTTCCTCTCTGAAGCATTTTTGTAAACACTGTTATCACTGGACCAAGCTTGTCTAAAGCCTATCTGCTTACGGATGCTGATGTGATGCCAGTGCTCTTGGAGTTACCAGCTAAAGCAAACTGGCTGAAGGTGAACTTTCCAGCAGTACTTAAAAAACTTTAAATCTCAAAAAAAAAAAAAAAAATTCAGAACTAGCCATTTAAGATATTTCAAAACCAAGAATGTTGTTGGAAACCATTCACAAGCAGTTGCTCTTGGAAATAGCACAGTGTGATCAGCATATTTGAGAGTAAGGCCACACAATGGCCTTTTTTTTTGCTTTGAGACAGTGACAGTGATGAAGGATTGGCTCAAGCACAGATCAATCTTTCCATCTGAAGGAAACAAGTCCTGAAATGACTTAAAGTTTCATACTGGAGAATAAAGTCCCTCTCAGCAGCATCTAGAGTCAACAGGAGGAGGTAAAACAATCCAGATTAACCACCAAAAGCTGATGAATGAAAGGTTTATTAACTGCACTAAATTTAGCCTGGAGGAATCCCATGAATTATTTTGACATAATATTACAGATACACATTGATTGAACAAAAGAGAAAATTAATGGAGATGACAGCTTAGTTCACAAAACCACTAGTAAATTCCTTGTCCACAGGATATTGAATGAAATCAACAGACTCCAGACACTGTATTTAATTAATTTGTTCTTTCTGTCTTTGATCTTCCATCCCAAACACTTTAATCCCTAACAGTTTTTCTTTCCTAAAATAAAATCCAGAAGAGAAAGGCTGTTCTGTATGACACTGGACTGTGTTCCTCACGCAGCTTAGATTTGTGGGTACCTCATATTATTCTGTATTTTCAGCACAGAAGAAAAGATGAAGAAAAAACATCTGAAACAACCAAATATCTTTGTGTGTGTGTGTGTGACTTAGAGCCTTTTAGCAAAATCTGTGTTCATGTCATCTCTGCTGTACAATGAAATGTGATTGGCATAGCAGAATTTAAAAAAAACCAAACCAGACCCAAGAAACTAAAACTAGATCTCAACAGCACTTCAAAGAGTGCCCCAATTTGACACTTGTGTAAAATGAACATAATAGTAGAAAACACAGATGCCAAAGAGGAACCTGCCTAGGACCAGTAAAGTCCTCTGAGCATCTTCCAAGTAACCAATGGTCAAAAACTGTTTGCATGAAGAAGACAATTGCTAGGCCTTCAGAAATACTTTAATAAAGAATATTCATGTCATGCCAACCAGACTGTGAGCTTCAGATGTGTCTAACAAAGTCCTTACTTTCAGTGATTAAAGAAGCAGCCTGAGCAACACGTAACATAGATAGGCATCTTTCTGGGCATATTCTCTAATTCAGTAAAGTCTGGTTTTCTTCCGAGGACAAGTTTATTTCTTCAGTAAGATAACCTCATATCTGTTCAAAAAATACCCACAGAATGAAGGTATTACATAAACATTCATCTGGAGACTAATTGAAATAGTTATCAGTATTAGATATGTGATACCTGGCTTCCAACATTAAATTCTATTATATGCTGTAAGTAGAATATGATAGATAATAAACCCACATCAGATCCTTTTTGAAGGCCAGCAGTCAATTACGTGCCCTTTTTAAATGCCTATTTCCAGTTTGGCAGCTGCCTTTTGTGACGGTATCCCGCAGTAGTAGGGAGAAGAGAGATTCAACAGGCAGGAATTGTGTAGCAAGATTGATTGATTTATTTAATTATTTTACAACTCTTTTATAGACTTTTTTCTTCATAGTCTAATTGGTCAAAGGATCAGCCACCCCTTGGGGTGATTGGCTAAAATCTTAAAACATCCATTGTCAAAATATTTTTCTACTCCACTATAAACAAAGCTTTGCAAGGTCGCAGGTGTTCATAGTTTATAGAACTCTACTGATATCTTCCGTGAGAGAAAAAATATCTCACGGGACTGGAAAGAAGCAAGAGAAATTCTTGCTAGCAGCATATTTGTATCCACAGCCTTTTCTCCCTCTTGGATAAGAAAAACTCAAGAAAAAAGTAGAGCTTTTATTCCTTTACCTCATCTTTTGTACTGTACACCAATACTTCAATTATATGAGATTCCTCTTAGCACTCTCAGTGTAGTCCCTGGCATACGAAGTGAGCTCAGAGATAGGAGTTTTAAACTGACCATGAGTTTTGATGTTTGGATTAAGAAGTTGCAGTCTTAATCAGAACATCTTTCCTCCAGCCTTTGCAAACCAAGCCTGCACCCAGCAATGCCATGCCCTGCAGTATTGATATGAGCATCTCTATTTCTCATTGCTGAAGGATTCAGCACAGGCAATGTGCAGGATGGACTTGGAGCACAAAGCCCAGTAAGGCACAGGACAACAGCAGAGATGGAAAGTGTCAGACTCAGCACAGGGAGTTAAATAACTCAACCATAGCATAACAGTTCAGAAACTGTATGGAACTTCTCTAGTCAGGAGTATTAGGTGTGGCATTTTACAGTTCTAAAAAGCCAGGATCAGCTACACACTGGTATTTTCACTGGGATTGTTGCTTGGTACCCAAATCAAAGATATAGCAGCCTCGTAGTGTCTATTTGAGAACCTTGTGACTGAGGGGTTCAACACTGCAAATTCCCTCAACATCAGTTCAAAAGGGGAGAGATGTAACCCAAGTACTATTGCAGTAAATCAGTGTGTGCCAATTGTCTTCAAACACCTTTCTATTCCATTGCATCAAACTACCCCTGACCTACTTTGTTTTCTTCATGTGCCTAGAGCACGTATTTCTTGCTCTTTACTATACTGGAAAATGAGTTTTTTGAATTACACCCTCAGAGCATTTGATATGCACTTCATTTTAAAGGCAGCAGCATTTGAGCATTCTTGAAACCACATACTTGTTTCATGATGAAAACAAAATGTCAACAGTGTCACCTTTGAAAGGCAGGGAAATAAGTCTTTCATTCCACCTTGTTGAGTACGCCTGTAAGTCGCTTAAAGTTACACTTGACATGCTCCTATTTTGCAAGGAAGGTCACAAGAAAACAGGATTTATGAACAATAGATACATGATACATTATCACAAGAAAGCAGTAAAAACTTAACATACCTTTCAAACAATGTCAAAAGACTTGGAAATCTCTCCTGCCATTTACATGGCTCAGACTGAACACTTGCCACAAGATGGTTGTCCTGCATGCATCCATCCAGCAAAGTGATCCTGAATTTGGACAGTTAACAACTGAATAACATTAGAAATAAATTTATTCACCAGGTGTAGACGTCTTTCATCTTCCATAACTTCAGAACACAATATTTACAATTTACATTCTGAATTTCATGTCAAATCTTTGTGAATCTAACTGGTATGATAAATACCTCATGTTTATATTCTGATTTTAATTTATGTAGTAATCAACTGTGGCATTTAAGAAATGAGGTGATTTGATTACTCAAATTTTGAGTAATTTGGTCTCCATTGTTAAAAAAACCACAAATATCTGAGCAAAAGAGGATCAACTATCACACTAAAATTTTTTTCAAATATCATTACTAAAGTGTATTGCATTCTGCATATAAGGCAGTATAAAATAGTATGCACTGAACCCAGAATGCCAGTTTCTTTCCAGAACACGTCTGTGGTTATTTAATAGCTCTGCTCCACATAACCTTCCCCGCCCTTCAGAAAGGGATGGTGCTGGGTAAAGGACATTGGGAAGAGAACATTCTCTTATTTTTTTGATTAGAAATTTACTTGGGAAGAAAAAATGTGATCATTGATACAGTGGTGGAAAGTAGGTTTGCTCTTTTCTTCTTTCCTATGCTGTTCAGCTTGGACTCAGGGATCAGATAACTATTTATTCTTCAAACACTGCCACAACTACCCAAGTAGGTTACAGGATGGATCCATATGTGGTAAGAGCAGGAAAAAGTGAAAGAAGATTCCTTTTACTCAAACACAGGTTGGGCAGATGACAGTCCGACAAACTATGCACCAGTTTGCCAGTGAAAACTTTTGAAATTATATTTTTTAAAAAATGTCAGTCATTGCTTTTAGCCAGTTTGGTTTATATTCTTCTAACCTACTTTTTTTTGATTATGTTTGAGCCTTCTCATTAGACCCCAGGATTTAATTTCTCCCCAAATTAAAGCTAAGCTCAAAGAGTGGAATTAATAACATCACACATACTCCACAGTCACAGTGCTCTTCCCAAACCAGCCTCAGTGTGCCAGCCTGGGAGCATCTTTATGCTGTTTATTCTTTTTAAAACACTTCAGATCACATTTTAGGCTTAATTTTTGTCTTCACTTCGTGCTTTAAAACAAAAGCTCTCCTGAACAGGCCTTTGCTAATTGCTGAGGAGAGCAGTCGTGGTAAGAATCCCCCTTTCCTCCCCAGCCTGACGCCACTGCAGTTACTGCACAGTTCATGCTCATTAATGTGAACAGCCCACTTACCTGTCAGTCTGTACTATTTGCCTCCCTCCTCTATTTACTGTTCAAGAGAAGCAATCAAGGGAAGCTATGAATGATGAGGTTTAATTAAGCTGCAACTCCATTAACTGAGATCCCCCAGGAATTACCCAGCAATTATTCACCTGCAGAAGGTCATCCTTTCGTCTGTTGTTTCCACCCAGTGAAGGTTTCCATTGATTCCCCACAACTCAGCCTGAGCTTTGCCTTTCCACAGGTTTCCTTCTGCATGAGAGGCTTGTTGCTGTAGCAAATCTCTGCCTCCTTTCTGTACCTCCTGGGGGTGGGATTCATCTTACCTGATGTTAGGGGTTTACAGAGGGAGGATGCAATGGCAATCTGAACTGGACATACACTCGCTTTGCTGTCAAAGGAAAGAATTAAGCACTTTAGGGTGAGATGTGCTTTGTTTAGATGCCTTAAATCTATTCCCAGCAACCTCTTTTCCTCCTGACAAGACCTTAATGTAGACAATGATTTAAGGTACAGTTACAGACATCTGAGTCAAAAAGGACAAATCCCACTTTTAAAGAACCAAGTTACTATTTATAAAATACCTAACTTGTAGTAGGTGAGGCTCAGACTGAACACTTGCCACAGGATGATTGTCCTGCATGCATCCATCCAGCAAAGTGATCCTGAATTTGGACAGTTAACAACTGACTAACATTAGAAATAAATTTATTCACCAGGTGTAGACATCTTTCATCTTCCATAACTTCAGAACACAATATTTAGGGAGTTTGCATAATTTCTAAATTTCTTTCAAAAAAAAGGACTAGATAACTTACAGTGTACCTATCCTATTGTCTTCTTGACCTAAATCAACCCTGAGAGCTCCTTTTTGCTTTGGCTTCTCTTCCAAAACCCTAGATCTGTTTAGAAGCCTTTCCCTGAAATACGGTACTCATATTATCATCCTAAATCGTTCTCTGTCCTGATACTTCACTTTAAACCTCAAACTGATTTCAGTCCTTCTTATTGAAGCCAGCAGTCAATGACCCATCACTTTTAAATTCTTCTTTCAAGCTCAGCCAAAAAATTTGCAGTCTCAGCTCTAGAAAAGTGAGACCAAACTGCATGAGCATGAAACCTGATTGTTCTAACTCTCCTTTTATGCCAACCAGCAACAAGTCAGTATTTTGAAAGTATTGTCTGGGTAGATGTCTGCTGTGTGAAATATTTCCCGAAAAATTACCCAAGTGTAATTACTGTGGATTCTGCACTTGCAGTTGAGCTTGCACCGCTTAATGAGTAACACAGGGTTGCTGATGCTTTATCTATTATTGTGATTTCACAGGGGTGATTGGAATAAAGATTATTAAATGAAAATCCTCTTTATAATGATTATTTAAATAAACAGGCAGATCAGATTTTCCTGATCTTTACCAGGCTTGTTTGTGCTTTGTCTGGAATCAATAGGAGTTTTGTGACAAAATCCCTGAGATTCAGTAAAGTTTCAGATGAAGCCAGATTAATTTTTTTTATCTTCTGATAATCACACACCAACTGAGCATTATTGGGGTGACACACATAACCTGATGGTGTAACACAGTTTTCAGCCTAGCACACCCTGACACACCACTGTACAGAAAAGAGCCTATGCTTCCTGGAGGAAACGAAATTAATCTGTGTTGCTCTTGGAGTCATCTTCGTAGACCTGCCCTGAACCATCGCTGGAAAACAATGTCAACCATGTCAGCAACATCACTGCAAAATGCTGATTTCATCAGCAGTGTAATTTTCAACTCATCTCAATCTTAAGAGGTGCTTTATTGGATTAAGACAAAGCTTGTGGCCAAGACTAATAAGGAGTAATATTAAATAAATTGTCTTTCTATGATCAGTTTTATTTCCTAGCATCTGTGCATCTTAAAGCAGTGGAAAAAGAATGTTCTGTAAACTTCTGCCATATGCATTCTGTCCACAGCCAACTCTGATAGCCAGATAAAAACCCCTTATCTCCCTGAAACACAGGTAGAGAGTCTTGTCAATAAGAGATGATTCATGAAAGCCATTTGCCTTATGCTGTTCTTCAGAGAAACTTGGAAGGGTGAGAAGGTGCATCTTACAGAGATTTATCAAGGTGATAATGGAAGAAGAGAGAAATCTTTCTTTTTCAAAGTTCTAATGGAAATCTAGCACTGTTTCCTCCACCAGTTCAGAATTTTAAGAGAATACTCAAGGGGTGAGGGGTGGGTTTGTCCCTCTATGCAGTGCACACAATACATAGGAACCCGGGGTACTATTTAGCAGAATCTCTGGCTCAGTGGCACCAGTAAATGACCAAAGGTCTAAAATAAAACTAAACCCAGTGGGTAGAAATAACACTGAGTTTACAGGGCTTCCCTTGAGGCTGATTACTCACAGCACCTCGAGATGGTGTGAATGATGCTCCTCCTGAAGCTTTCCTGTCCATCTTTTTCTCATAAATAGAGATGCTGGGTTGATAACTGAAGACAGATTTGTGTATTTTGGTTCACATTTATGACAAGAGTAATTGTTTTTAATGTTTTTTCATGCTTATTTTGAAAAAGGCTAACCACAGTCAGAGCCTTCCTCTGCTGAGAGGTTCCATAGAAATATTTAAAAGGTAGCACTGAAGGTCCTGCTCAGGCTCATATTGAGGAAATATGCCTTTTCAAAACCCTTTTCTCAAGGGTTTTCTTTCAGGAAATGGGAGTGTTTTTAGCTAAACCAACCTGAGTAATCTGTACAGACAGAGGTCACTGTGGCCACTTTATGCTTTCAGATTGATTTCAGTTTTGAGAAACTGCGCACCACCTGCTTCTCCAGTCTGCTGCTTTAACTGTGAGCAGGATGAGAATCTTTTGCCCCTACCCACTTTGAATACTGAATTAAATAAGGAAAATCTCCCTGCTTTTTTCACAATAAGTCTTTCAAATATTACTGTTTAGGCTGCAGAAATAAAGAACAGAAGAGTAATTATTCCTTATAAAAATGCAGAGACTATAAGACTTTTTAGTCTGTTAAAACCTAAAATAAAAAATTTTCAAAGGGAAATGTTTTTGAAGCAAGGGCAAAATCCTTGTTACATCAAATCTGAGTCTGTTAGTTTTCAGGTGGCTGCCAAGCCAGTTCCTGTCTTTAAGCAGAAACCCTGAGCGAACATCCCTAGCAGCTTGTCTGTGTACTTCATCTTGTTGCACAGAACAGGGGATCCAGCACATCGCTGCTACAGCTTCATTGCTTCCTGGGACCGAGATCAGTGCACTGCAGTGCTCACCGTGCTGGCTACAGAGCCCTCTCTTCTGCTACAGCAGGTACAGCACAGTCCGTGCCACAGGACTGGAGCCAACCCTGCGTAGGCAGATAAACATCGGAATGCAGTTTCCAGATATGGCAACTTGGTGATTTTTTGCTTGGAACTGATTTTCTAAAATGACCAGAAAGCAAATCCAACATGAGGTTGTTTTGGGAGACTGAAGGGAAAGATACAGCTGCAGCCCCTTGTAAGCCTAATGGGAAAACAAGTTCCATATGAACTGAGGAGTGGGTAATTATGTGTTGCCTAAGATAAACAAAACTGTTCCCTCCTAGAGCTTTTTTGTTTTGAACTTAAGTACTGCTGGTGGATTTCTATTGAGGCAAAATGATGGCAACAGAGGAAACTGGGCAGGAGAAGCTACACAGGGGTTTGTATACAGGAGCAAGAAAATATGCCAAATTAATTCCATAGAATCATAAAATGTTTTGGGTTGGAAGGGACTTCATAGATCACCTAGTTCCAACCCCCCTGGTGTGGGCAGGAAATCTGGCTTTTTTCATGTTAAAATAGGTATTTTGGAGATGGTGAAGTAGTTATTTAATGAAAGGGAAAGCAATATGCCTATTAAAAAGGGATTTAGAGTGATGCATATGAGTCAATGGATTTCTTAAGGAGAAAAAATTAGGTGCTTTAAGAGAAAAAATAGTTTCCTAAACATGTTTCAGTAGATAAATGCATGGATCATAGAAGGCTGCAGTCATTCCTGTAAACCAACAGTAGTAGACACAGGGAGATGAGGCTAAACTGCAGGGGGCTTCTTAATGGTGCTTGAAACTAAGAGGAAAAAAAAGCAACAGCAAAACAAAAAGAAAAAATCCATTTGAAAACCTGCAGAGATTGGAAAAAATATGAAAATCAGATTCCTCTTAAACTGTGATTACAGTGACAAGAGGGTTTTTTCTAGGACATGCTCTCCCACGGTCTGCTCTGGAGGCGGTCAGAAGTGCACGAGTCAGGCAGAGCCATGCTGAGGACAAAACCAAGCTGGCTTCAGGTTTGAAAACCCCGAGGTAGCTCAGGGCAGAAAACTCACAGAAATAGTTCAGCACCAGCCTGGATGGAAAGTAAAGGAATTTCTTGGCTGAACAAAAAATGAGGCAAGACACAAACCCAAGAGAGTCTGGTCACAACAGCTATGTGATTAATGAAAGAAATTTTGACAAGGACTGCTGTGCTCATTTTAGGTCACACATTTTGAATTCACAGAATGAAAGGCTGGTTGAGGTTAGAAGGGACATCTGGAGCTCATATGGTCCAAGTCCCTACTCAAGCAGGGCCACCTAGAGCCACCTGTGCCCAGGACTGTGTCCAGACAGCTTTCCAGTATCCCTAAGGGTGCAGAGCCCACGGCCCCTCTGTGCAACCTGTGCCAGTGCTCAGTCACCTTCACAGCAAAAATTCATTTCCTTGTGCATGGTTTGTAGATAGTTTGGCACTGGACATGTCTTTAATTCCAGTGGTGTGAAATATTACCTTCAATCAACTCAGCATGCATTTTTCTCCCAGAACTTTGTATTGGAACCTGTAAATCTCAACAGCAGGTCCTATACACAGCTTTAAAATTGGGTAATGGGTAGGACCTACTGCTTTTAATTCTCTTTTAACCTTTGGTGAACTTCTTCCTTTAAACTGCTGCCCCAGTCACTTAATTTGCCTCTCCATCCTTACCAGTTGGTTGGAGTTTATTTTATTTGCATGGGGTTTCTTTGCTTTTTTTAGGAGTTACTGTTTGGGGGTTTATTGTAACTTAATTGTTTCTTCTCTTTTGAATGGTGGAAGAAAACATCCACATCCCAGTGATGCAGCACAAATGATGGGCACCAGCCTTGAGGATATCCTGGCTGTGCCACAGCAGGCAGAATGTTGGCAGTGGCTGTGTCACAGGGGGTTTGGTAGCAGAGGTGAGCCAGGACAGATATAAGGAGGCTGGTAACACTGCTAATGGCACAAAATCAGCTCTCTGCTCCAGAAAAATGAGCTTTCTCACAGGACAGACAAACGCAGCATGCTGGGAAGTTGCGTGTGAGGACTTGTGCTTTTAGAGATAAGGAAGAGGCTCACGGCAGGCAGCTGACCTACATTTGCAGCTGAAGAGGTAGAGCTGACCCACAGGGAGTTGCATCTAACCTACCAACACAGAGGGTGTGCTACTCAAATGGACTGTGCCTTTTAAAATGCCAAACTGGGCTGGAGCAGCTACATGGGGACAGGCTTTGTTCCTGCTGCCATACATAAAGAAAATGAGATCAATACTTAATTACCAAGGATTATCTGTAATTGACAATACCCTTTATGTAAGATGAAGTTTGCATAGTTTCCAGTGCAATACACACTCCTTAGTGACTAACAAAGTTTTTTTCTTTCCCAGTCTCATTTAAGCAATGGCAGCCCCACTTCTGTCCTGGTTCCCAGCAAAGGGATCAGCTGCTCCAAGGTAAAAATTCTTTTCAGAACCAAAAAAGCTCTGCTCTATTGACAATATTAAGGCAAGATTATTTTCATAAACACTAGGCTTGTCTGTTTAGAGGTTTCATGTGTTATTGACAGCTATACAAGTCAGGTTATGCAGATGGAAGAGATGCTGCCTTTTTTAGGTATAATTAGCATTTCATTTCCTATCAAACAATTTCCCCATCATGTTGAGCACCACCAGAGCAATGGGAATATTCAAAAGAATGCTTCATTGCAGATTTTTGCTGTTAAAAAACCCCCAACCAAACAGAAAAACCTAAGCAGTTTCTGAACTAAAGGGTATTTTGTGGTCTTTTTGTTGTTGTTGTTGTGTTTTTTTGTGTGCAGTGATTAATTCAGTAATTACCAGGTACCACATCTAAAGCTTTAGGAAGGTTTGAACTCTCTATATTTTCTACTGTTATTTAATTTCTCTCATGGACTTAAAAAGTTACCTTATTAAAACTCTTCTTGCAGAAGGGAAGTTTTTAGTGAATAACATAATAGAAAGGGGACCATTAATTTCCTTTGCTTTTCCCAGACAACTGGGGATGATTTCCTTTTCTCCCCAGCTCCTTGCTGCATGTGTACAGCAGCCTGGTTGGGCTTCTGAGGGGCAAGAAAGGAGAGATGAATCTCCTGTTAGACCCATGCCAAGCTGCATTGGGATTTGGGTGGGCTGCTGAGGAAAGGCATGAGGGTCAGCAGCTCATCAGGTCACAAATCCAACCCCAAGAGTTTGAATCTCTTACACCTTCAGAGGATTATGGTAGGCAAAACATCTTGTTTTGAGAAAATTTCCAAGGGAATTCCTGTCAAAATTGATGCATCTCCGTAAGAAGTCTGGGGTTTAGTGGGAGGTTTTCTCGTGGCTGATCCCTCCTCTGTGAGCTGAGGTCCTGCAGGATCTGGCTGGATAACAGACAGAAGATGACACCTTCCTATCACAAGGCCATGTGAACATTATGGTGCTTTTCTGGTTACTGGGGGGCTCTCTGAGGATGTAAAAAGACAAGCAGCCTGACTCCTGCTGAATCCTAGCTCAAAATTCATGATCCACAGGACTTTTTAGCATGGCAAAAGAGACCAGCACCTGACATTGTAATTTATAAAGCTTCTCCCTGACAGGATTTAACTACAGTTTGCCACCAACGTCAGCCACTGCTTTAATAGACTTGATGTGTCACTCATGCTGGTCTTGCCTCCCACACGATTTCTGCAAATCATGAGCAATGTTCATTTTGCTGTTCAGTGACAGCAGGATGCCCCAGCCACGCTGTCTGCTGTGTGTCAGTCTAGTCACAGAGGTAAATACACCCAGAAAAGCAGGGTGTAGGTTCAGAGTCTGCAATGGTGACCTTTGGTGCTTGCCAGAGGTGCGGTACCACCCGGTGGAACCACAGGATCCTCACGCTGAAATCGGTTACGATGTAAAACCCAGTAATGTTTCCTGTGCTAGAACAAAGTTTCTAAAAAGTCATTGTGTAACCTTGACTATCCTTTACAGAGCAACTATGGAATAAAAAGAACAAGTGTCTACGGCCTCTAAGCACAATATTTTTATCTTTAAAATGCATTAACAGTTTGCAATTTAGGTTTTGTGGCTGTGGTTTGATTAGGATAGAGGTGAGTGGCAGCTGTCTCCTGGCAAACAGAAATGGCCTCACCTGATGTCCATAACAGGGCAGTTTCTAATATCTTGTATGTAGTGAATGAGAATCTCCAAGAAATGAGCCATAATTACTGTCCTATAGTAGAAAGTGGCTTTAGAAGGTTTGCAGAGTGGCCAGTTACTTTCTACTTTAATAATATTACTGATCTTTTGCTATTATGGGCTCTCAGGCACATGTTGTGATTCTTGGGGTGGTCCTGTGCAGGCTCCTGTCCAGGAGCTGGACTTCAGTCATCCTTGAGGATTCCTTTCAGCTCAGGATATTCTGTCATTCTGGGTTTGTGTGGCTTGACCTGGTGATCACTGGAAAGAAGTTTTAAAGAGACAATTTAATAACACTTGAGGAACAAGAGTTCATAGTGTATTAAGTTAAAAAATGAGCTGTGAAAGGTTCTAAGAGCAGGGGTTTGATTTCGATGGCAATTGGATGTACACAATAGAATAGTACTTCTTTAAGAAATTATCAATAGGACTGTGGTTTCTGTGTTAGCTACATCCCTGAGACTCATGTAGCCATCCTTAAGCAAAAGAACACAAAAACCTCAGAGGATTTTCATGCTTACTTGTCACCTTGAGATAAAGACCAAAATTCAAGTAATTTCAAAGGGAGCTTGAAAAATGCAGCAATAAGATGAGAAGTATTGGGCAACCATTCATATTTATTGAATGCATAAAAAAAATTTATTTTCTGCATAATCAAATCCACACATAAGCATCTGTTTCTACTATTGTAATCCAATAAAAGTAAATTAAATGGTGTCAGAATTGATGGCTTTTCCTTGTGAAACAGATGAGAGCCACAGATGAGTCTATGGAAATGAATCAAAGTATGGGTTCAATTCACAGTGTTTAAAGAGAGCAGGAAAACCCAGCAGCCATGTAAGGACAGACCGTGATGGTAACTTTGCTTCATTCCTTTTACACTAAAAATTCTTTAATTATCTTCTTTAGGGTTTTTTTCTGAGTCTTAAATGATTAGGAATCATAATGTAAGCCAGTGGCAGCCAAAGAAAAGAGAAAAAAAAATCTCTTGTGAAGGGAAAGTTTCAGACATTGACAAATCTCCATCAGCTCCATGTATGAAAGCATTTTTAATCTGGGCTGTTTCTTTGTGCTGCACTGCCAGATGAGTCACAGATAGATGGAGGAGTTTGTAGTGCAGCAGACATGAAAACTGTTCCTTATTGTAAACCAATACAGGAACTTGCATATAGAAAAACTTTATTTAAAGACAGACACACAAAAGAGTTGTAAGAAGCTGTTCCTTCAATCTCACTTCAGCCTCCCCAGGATCAGCCATTGCCTCGCTCCTTGCAGCACCACAGTGATGCACTGACACAGCCAGCACAGAAACACCCTTCGGGGCTCTGCTCCCAGTGAGTGAATCCTGAGACAAGGCTTTGTTTTCCTTTTTTAAAAGTTTCTGCCTTCATTACTATTCAGCCTGTACATGAAAGAAGACAGTGACATCCTTCACTGGTCCCTGGGCTTGCACAGAATATGGCTTTATCTTATGGCATTTGCTAAACTTGTTGCTTGACTTTGCAACCCAATGTTCTCACACTGGAAGTGAAGCATTCCTGCACCTTTTTTATTTTAAGAGAAAAAGGCTCAAACTTCTTAGCATGTGTGACCCAGTCAGGTATCCATTGGCTCCATAAGAAAAGATGAAGTTCAAGCTCTAACCAAGTCAACAACTGACCCCTCTTGACTAAATAAAGTCAGGCTTTACTTTGGACTTTAGATCAAGCTCCACCACTGCATGAGAGTTGAAGGAGCAGGTGGCAGCAGTAATTTGGGACGTGGGACTCCAGACCACAGTAATCCAGAAGATTCTGTTCCTTATATATCCTTAATATTTGGCTCAGTAAAATGTTCTGCAAAAGGCACAGAAGGAGCAGTTTTCAACGGAAGAGACAAGGTGGGACTGAAACCCTGGGAGAGGGGTAGAAGACAACAGCTGCTGCTGGCTGCCTCTGTCACTGCTGGGACCCCCAGCAGGAAGACAGAAACCAAGATCACTTAGACAAATGTTTTGAGATCTTTGAATAAGTTAAAATATCAACATTATTACTGCTATTTTCAGAAGGACTTGGCCCCTTTGCAAAATGAGCTGACCTAATGTAAAGCATGGGGCTATGTCATATTTCTGTTCTCCTGCTCAATGCTGGAAATCAGAGGCAAAAAAGGCACAGGGGATCTCTCAATTCTCCCAAGGTGTCTCAAATGACCTCAGAGATCTGCTAAAAGGTCATTGCTTGTATTTTGATCTGATTAGACCTGCATGATTACCCTTTTTAGGAAAACTTTACAATTTAGAAATACATCAGTGTATGTTTACCCCTTCCATGACCTCTAATACAGAAGAAATTCTGACAATTCTGTTCTAGTTGTCAGACAGCAGCAACAGCAACAGCTGAAACTGAAATTAGAAGTCAAGCAAAACCCACTATTTTTATGCAATGCCAAAATGTGTCTCCTTAAATTTTTAATTCTTTCCATTGCCATGTTGGAAGCTAAGACTGAATACAATAAAACAAAACAACCTGCAGTAAATTACTTGCAAATGAAAGTTCCAAAGCATTTTTTCTCCCCAACAAAAGGTAATAAATTGAACAGCTACACTAAGTAATAAAGAAAAAAATATTTCTAATTTATGGAATATTTAAAAAGCTATATTCATCCAGTTACTCTGGGGAAATGGACTGTAGTAATAAATATTCTTTAAATATGGCCAGGAAGGAAACAGAAACTGATTTAACATAGAAAACCTCACTATATAAATATTGCTGAATGACAGTGTCCAGATCCAAAACAAAAGGTTCCAGTCCCTGTGAGACAAGTGTAAGACTGATTCATCCAAACTACTGATGTTAGAACAGCTCCATACCACACATGGGAGAACACCACACCATTGTGTAGACCCCACCTATAATGCATTTCTGAATCTTCAAGATGTCACACACGTCTCTCTTTCTTTAATGCTGTTATTAGTACAACATGTTACTCAAAGTATTTTTGACATTTGACTAACAAGACAAAGAGACACTCCCCAAGTTACAACCCAGCTCTGGCAGAGGTAGAAATAAAAGTCATACTTTACATATAATCCCCACATTAGCAGCGTTTTCCCTGACTGACTGAGTGGGTCCTTCTCAAGGACACCAAAGCTTTCAGCTCCTGAACAATTTGAAATGCATGGCTTGAGTCCTCAGCAAGAACTGCTTCACTATAGAGATCTGTCCTTGCAGACCTCGCTAAGGTAAACACAGAATCTCTTCCTAAGCTGGAGGCAAAGATTTCATGGTGAAAAAAAACCCAAAACAACAAAGCCAAAACTGGGGCGAATAAGTCATTATTCATTTCTCATCTCTTCTCTAACACCATGAGATCCCTGCTGCAAAGCCTGGTGATGGTGTTTTGGGACACTTTGTTTTACATGAAAAGAGAAAACTCAATGGGATGGCTTGTAGGCAGTAGCCTTAAATATCCTAGAGAGTTTGAATAGTTTTGCAAATTATTCTGCACAGGTAAATGTAGGGAGAGAGAGGACCATGGAATTAAAGGAGAGAGAGCAGTGGAACAGGAGAATGAAAGAACAAGGAAGTAGAAGTTATCCATAGGCTTGCCATTTATAAACACAAACAAAATTTAGCTTTTAATAATAACAGAAATTTAAAATAACTTTTAGGTACTTAGTAAGACAAATGTATTTTCCTGTTCATCAAGCACACTGTACATTTGAAACAGGAACTGGTAGACAGAAAGTTGAACCAGTTCCCAAAAATGAGAAAACTTAGCTATTTAACTAATTGCTATTTCTCTAAAACATCACAGTGACCTTTGTGGAGTCTTTTTTGATGGCTTTTATCCACTGTTTCAAGTCCAGTATAGCTAAACCCAGGAATTTCCATAATCCCCCCAAATCTTCTCCTTTCTCTCATTGAAGACAACATTCATCCAGTCCTACTTCCCAGGTAATACCTTCATTTCCCCTTCTAGGTCACAGAGATTTTTATGCACCTTAACTCCAAAACTAGAAGTTTTCCAGAAGATAGAGCTTTTCCTAGATTTCCCGAGGAAAAAAGTTCTTTTTCAAGTTTTCATCTCTTTATTATGATTTTTTGTCCTTTGTTCACTCTGAATTCTGCTGCACAGATCATTTTCCTTGCATGGCCTGTTGGTGTGACATCTCTATTTCCAGATGCTTTACTGCCTTCCCCACTACAATCTCTGCTGGCATAAACTGAGTGTCCAGCCTTTCTTGGTCCTTCATGGGCCAGCTCACCCCTCCAGCACAGAGCAGTTGGCACAGCTCTAAACTATCCACAAGCCCTCCCTCTATCTGCGTGTCAGATTTCAAAGGACACATCACCATCTTGCTTACATCCTTCTTCCTTACTGAGCTCCCCAAACCTTTGCTTGATCACCTTATTGTTTATTCTCAATCCTCCCATTTTTTACCACTCATAGAGATTTAAGGTTTTTTGCTCTTGATAGGAGTCTGCCTTTGGGCATGTGAAGATCAGCCCCTGTCATACTGAAAAATATCTTCCTATTACCTTGTTTACTCTCATCTACCTGTCAACATCCATCATATCCAGCACTCATATGCTTGGAATATTATATTTTTCAGCAGGTATTGCCTTTTTCTGTTCAAGAGACCAGTACAGCTGTGAATTTTAGTTGTTCTTCTCCTCACAAAAGAGCTAGGTGAGTTCATAGTAAGTCACATAAATTGAATTTAATTTCATCAAGAAAGGGATCAAGAAGCTTTAATACAGGATTTTCTCAGTTGAGGACTACAGAAACAGGGAAAAGAAAAATGTAAGAGAAATTGCAAAACTATTTATATTCAATATGGATCTATTTTATCATCTGAAAGCAAAATGCTTTTGTTTAGGTTGAAAAAAGAAGATATGGCCAGGCTGTACAGGGCTTGGAGCAACCTGGTCTAGAGGAAGGTGTCCCTGCCCATGGCAGAGGGGTGGAACTGGTTGAGCTTTCGGTCTGTTCCAACCCAAACCATTCTGTGATTCCGTGGAAGCTGGAGGAACATGGTCTAGTTTAGAGCTGAGGGGCAAGGATTGCTCTTGTACCAGGAACTCTCATGTCAGCCCAGTGCCACTCACAGCAGGGAAATGCAGATCAAGCACAATCTGCAAAGCTACACTTTCATGTGCACAGTTTCCCTTGATCCTTTACCTATAGCACGCAATTAACATTTCAAGTCAGACACAGCATTACCATTTTGATAAGTAGGGTAGATAAAAGGAATAAAATATGTATTTTAATTCTGGGTTTTGTTCAAGTTATGTTTTTATTCGTGACTTGTGTTTTTAATTACTGTGGATTACTATCTGAAGAAAATGTTATACATCAATCCCTAGAGTCTTCCAGCTAGAAATCTGAGAGTGTATCTCTAAAGACAAAGAACTGAAATCCACATTTGCTGTACTATGCTGTTGGGGTTTTAGTTTAGTCTTAGTTTTTTTCCTGTTAAAGGAATTTTCTCCCATATGCATGTTGCTAGGGGACAAATAGCTGTACTTAAGAAAGACAAAAAGGGGAGTGGGGCGGGCCTGGCTACTCCTTTGTCTACACCTGGGTGTGGGGTCAGTTCGCTCTGAGCGTCCGGAGAGAGAAGCTGCAGAGAAAGGAGCTGCTGCTTCTTTCTTTTTGGCCGTTCTTTCTTTCTGCTGGAAGCAACGCCGGGACCCCAAAAGCCGCTTTCCCTGCCCTGCTGGAGACCGGGCTGTGGCTGCCCTGCCCCGCTGCTGCTTCGAGCTTTCGCTACGCTGTAGCCCTGCTCGCCCTGCCTGCCTGGGCCTCCGTGGGGTTCTCCCATCTGGATACATCTCGCCTGCCACCCGGGATTTGCGTCCGTCCCTGCCGTTCCAGCCGCCGTTCTAGCCTGCTGTTTCAGCCTGCTGTTCCTGAGAGCCCGGGATCAGCTGCCCAGGGGTTTGTGAAGCCTTTGTTCCATCCCTTCCCGGGATCCCAGGGCACCAGAGCCGCGGGTTTCCCGAGCTCGCTCCGGAGCGCCCCCTGCAGCCGCGGGGGAACCATCGCACCTGCCCTGCTCACCGGGAGCCGCCAGCGCCCCTGCCGGCTGCGAGCAAAACTGCACCCGAGGGGAAATAGCCTGACAGCCGAGAAGGCTGGGACTGGGTTTGTGATTGCTGTTACTGCCATAGTTATTGTTGTTTTGTTTGACTGGTTATATACATATATATATATATATAGTAAAGAACTGTTATTCCTATTTCCCACATCTTCGCCTAAAGGCTCTTGATTTCAAAATATAATAACTTGGAGGGAAAAGGAGTTATATCTGCCACTTCAAGGGGGCCTCTGCCTTCCTTAGCAGACACCTGTCTTTCAAAACCGAGACATATGCTCTGTTCAAGATTCACAGTGAAGAAAAACAGTCAAACAAGCACCCTGATTGTAAAGGGGCAGATAAATATGTATTCCCAACAGAATGCCAATAATAATAAAAAGGTGAGCTTCCTTTAGCAGCAATTTCCTAGGACACATTTTGTAAAACATCCTAGGATTTTCCATCTCTGTCCACTCATAGGAGGTCACCAGGTCATCAGGTTCAGGCTGCAGAACTAAACCTCTACATTGTAGTTATAAGGAGTACAAAAACACAGTGAGATCTCAGCTCTTTCCAAATGCAATCCCTCCATACAGCCAGCTGTGAGAGTGAGAAACCCTCACTTTATGGAATTTAGAGTGCTCTTTGTGCTTTTCATGGAGGTCCAGCAGGTAAAGGCACACTCAGTACTAAATTACTGAAACTGAGTGCTGAAAATACATCATTTTCAGTAGATGAGAAATAAGCACACCTGCACAATCATCCAGGAGACCTCTAATACCTATATTTAATCTCTTCCATTAGGCATAAAGCTATAAAGCTATAAATTTAGATTCTAACATAAATCCATAGTAGTTACAGTCAAAACTACACACAAAATAGTAACCATGGAAATCACTTTAATTTTCCAACTAGTTATTATTTCCGTACTTCATTATGAGATGTTTTAAGTGAATATGAATTTTTCTTCTCCTCCTCAGGCCTAGATAGTAGATATGAATCTCCTCACAAAGCTCCAGGGACATAATTCATTTTAGAAGAAAAGAAGTAATAATACAAGTAAATAGAACCATTAGTGAGAGAAAAGGAACATTGTAATTGTTGCTACCAATATAGGTGTTCTTCACACACTAGAGTTCTCTCAACTTCTCTTCAAAGAGAGCTACTTTTTGTACTTTGCTTTTGAGAAAATATTGACTCGATTACATAAATGTAATGTTCAGGTTTTGAAAATACTTGTTTGGATTTTGAAGAGATGGAAAGAAGAGAAAGGCAGTCATTCCTGGGGAAAAGCACAGCTTGAGGCCTGATTTTTTAAATATATCATCAGAAAGATTGTGGTAACAAAATGTGTGGGGAAAGAGGCCCGTGACCAGCAGCAAATGCTGTCCACAAATCTGAATTGCTCAAAACTTGCCTGGAGTTTTAAGAGACCTGTTAATGTGTTTGGTAAAACACTCATATGACTTCTCCAAGTATCTTGCTACCAGATAGTTTCACTGAATATTGAAGATTTTCTGTGTACTTACCAGTTAAATCTCTTGGTAACATGATGCTCAATTATTACTACCAGTGATCTTCTATCTGTCTCCCACTTCTACATCAGGCCTCCCACACAGACATTCCCAAAACAAGCTAGTAAGTGCAACAAAGAAGATCACATTATGTCTTCATATTTGTGTATTTTGATTGCACACAGCAGAATTTTTAGCCCCAGATCTTAGGGATTTTATAATCACCACAGGCATTCTATTCAGTGCAGAGGGAACTTCTCACTTAAACCAGACAGATCCTGCACAACGTTATAAAACTGAACCCTTGCACAGTGTGGGTGTGGGGAAAAAGCACTGAAAACGATTTTTCCTGCAAGGGCTTTCTCACACACCTTTGCTTGCACTCTCTGGAGAGGGCATATCCACTGCAATGGGGCTGCCCTGACAGGTCCTGCCAAGTGAGGGAACATTTAGGAAGGAACCAGTTCATATTCAAACAACTTCCATAGATTGCATCTGGAAATATACCATCCAGACCAAACAACTGGATTGTTCATTAAAATCATCTGATTGCAAGCACTTACCTTTGTGTTCACAACAAAAGAGGGGAAAAGAAAGAAGAGCTGCTTTTTTCAGTCCTTTGTGCCATCATCTCTCTCTAATAGAGTCTGCCTATTGCACAGAGATTTTACCATGATTGGTTTCTTTGACATGTATTTCTATTGCTTTTCATTTGAAAGGAGAAGGTGGCTAAAAATTAAATGAATTGTTCATTAAATAGTCAGCCCTGCTTTGAGAAAAGGTTATCCTTTCTTTGGATTCTTTGATGCTGTGTTAACGATGCCTTTTCTTGATAGGCTTTGTGCATGAAAGGCAAGCTCTCTTGGAGAAAGTTGGAAAATAAACCTTCTCCAGTTCATCTCTCCCATGATGGTAATTTAAGAGATAACTGTTTTCAAAATAAAGCTGATTTCTTATAATAAAAGACCCACTGTTTAAAATTGGAGTCTGAAACTCTTAGCAGATGACTGACAAGAAAATGGTCTGGCAAAAGAATTGGTCATAATGGCTGATGGGGACTTACAACAATGAAAAATAAAGTAGTAATCATAAATCAAAATTACTCCACTAAACTCTTTCTGGGCTAGAACTGTGTTTTCTTTGTTTGTATTTTTGTTTTAACTATTGCTGCATTTAGACACAGCAGGAATGTAGGTCATCTCATATAAAATTTTATCCTAAAAAGAAAAAAAGTCAGCCAGCTCCTTGCTTCACCCATCCTCTGTCTGTTTGTAGTGCAGACATTCTGAGTTGTGGTGTGTGAGTTATGTGGGTTGTGTGGTGGTTTTCCCCTCTCTTATCTTTCATCTATTACTGCTAATACAATCAAGTTTCCTTGCTCTTATAAGAAGTTAGAGGAATGAAAAAAGGACAACAAAAATAAAGATATACTTGGGATTAGCATTTATTATTTCTCGAATGCTGCCTTATTCATTCAGGAATGTGTATATAAGAATTTGTAGGCAAAAGTCCAAGAACAATGTTTTAGATTCATATTATTTTTTGCCAAAGGATCCTTTCGTACTCAACAAATTACAGAGCAAAATATCTAACAACTCAAAAGTGTCAGCACCAACAATCCCATGACAGATGTAGAAAAATGATGCATGATTAAGTTCCTTGCCTTGAGAGAAATGACATATGCTAGTTGGTTTTTTAATTATTCTGCAGCATTGTTCACCAACTATGAATATATTGATCAGAGAAGAGGCAATAAATGTCACCCGAAGTCCCCCATTAATTATCATTGTTCTTTCTCTACTCAATTGTTCCTATCCTCAAAACATTTATATTCTCGTCGTGGGTTCGGTTTGTAACCGGGCGGAAACACCAATTTAGTGTAGTGGTTTGGTCCAAAATACTCATTACTGTTTATCTGCTGTGAGATAAGAATTAGGAGAAAAGCAAAGCAGGCACCAAACTTGAAAGAATATAAAGAAGTTATAAACAGACCTAAAAGAAGGAAAAGAAAAAAAAAATTATACCACCTTCAGAACTCTTCTCCTCCCCCCACCTTCCTCCCTTCTCACACTGACAATGTAAAAAGACAACCCTTAAGATGTTCAGTCTGTTACCACTTCCATAATAACCTTGTTTAGTCCGTTTAGAAAGAGAAGTCTCTTTTTGCTCATGCTATGAAAACATTATCACAACGAGACAGCCGCCCACTTCCAAATATTGTTCAGTCCATTTAGGAAGAGGAGTCTCTCTGCTCGCATGTGAGTCCCTTCCCCCGACTTGCAGCTTTTCCCACAACTGCTTTCGAGGGTCCACTCTTGAAGTTTTTGGGGTACAATTTCAAGGTTGAGCCGTTCAGAAACAAAAACAGAGGCCCTTCTCCTTCCCTGGGAGCAAAGGGTCTTCCTCATCTTCATCGTTAGGACTATCTCTGGGAGCATCTCTAGGAACTGAGGTTTTCTTCTTTCCCGTTTGGAGCCAAAGTCCTCATCTGGTCCATCTCTCCCTGTCCAAACTTCTCATGAAATTACGGCTGTGTCAGTATCTGCCTATCTCAGCGCAGGTGCTTTTGCTTACGAGTTGAACACTCCACCCCCCAGATCTTCATGGAATTACAACGGGATACTCTGATATATCATAGCTTCACAACAGAATTTCAGCTTTAAGCATCTCCTCTTTCTTTTCCCTCAGGTTTTCAGCTCTTCACAGCAGTAAAAGGGTTAATCTCACCTCAGCCTTGCAGCTGGAATGTGGCTTATCGCAGTGGAGAGGGGGGAGAGCCGAGCCGCTCCGGCTGCCCACAGCAGGTCTGTGGGTGGGGTTCCACGGCTGGAACAGGTCCATGGCTCCAGGATGGCCGTGGCCCGGCCTGGCCTGGCCCAAGCAGGGCCTGGCCGGGCCCGCTGGGCCCCACACGGGGCCCGCAGCCACCTGTGCCAGCGCTGGAAACGAGAGCTTGGGGGGGGAGTTTGCCTATTTTTAAATGTGGATCACAGAGGCGGTCACAACTTTAAGTGGCTTAGAGAATTGTCCATATTCAAACTGGCCAGCTGATAGGTTCTGTCAGTTCCCAGAGGAAGCTGTAAGCACCCCTTAGCAAGGACATCCCTTCCGGGACTCAGCTTGCTAACCTATGACAATTCTACATGCATACCCTACCAGAGTATGGTGGGTGGAGGAGTACTGAGTAAAAGAGATGGAAAATAGGTGAAAAAGTATACCAAAGAAGTAAGACATGGCCAGGAGGTGTTAATACCAACAGGTGGGACAAGAGGCTGTGGAAAAGTCTCTCCTTTAACAGTGCAGAACCTTCCAGTGTCTTCCAACGACAGCTGGAGAACAATGAGTTGAAGCCAGCACCAGGTCAAACTCCTGGAGCATATTTTTCTTTTTATCAACACCCTCTTCCCCTGGAGCTGAGCAAAGCTGGACACTGCTCCACATGTACTTTTGAGGCTCAGGGACATCTGGAGAGCACATCTGTTGCAGAAGACAAGAACAGCTGGGTGTCTGCAGCACACTGGAGCAAGGAGACCCCCAGAGGTCTCAAATATGTGCTGAAAAGCAGACCAGAAATTCCAGTTCTCAGGGGGGTCCATATGCCAGGGTCACAGGGGACAGGAGCAGCAGATGTTTCTCATGCTCCTTTGGGATCTCTGTGTCCTTCTTTCTCTCCTTCCTTCCAAAATACTGACACTGCTGGAGTGACAGGAATCTACAGCTGCATGTCATCCTGTAGTTTGTGCGTTGGACAATCAACATTGATTGACCTTTTCCTCCAAACACTGTTGGTCACCTTGTTCTGATCATCCTTCCCTCCAGTTATGTTCTGCCAAGGGTGCTGACACTGTCAGGATTGTCTAGAAGGTGCTGGTCATTCCTGAGCCAGCTGGCAGCCCTCAAAGTATTCAGAAGGACTGGATACACTTCCAGTGCCTGTCCTGAGCTGTGAGCCCAGACATTACACATATACTCCTGTATGATTATTGATGAATTCTAGATACTCTGAAAAACTATAGCTTCAACGTAAGCCTGTAATACAATTCTGAAAGCTGTTTGCAGAAATAATCAACAAACATAAGAACTTTTTTCCTTAGCAGAAAAAGAAATAACCACTCCATTTTACCCAGTTTTAACCAGGAGTTAAAGTTGCAGTTGTTTGAAAATTATTGTTTCATCTTTCTCAGTTCTTTAAGATTAAAATGAAAAGGGCAGATGACTGTGGAAGCAGAAAACATGACCTACAGCAGATCTGAAGTAATTGAAATCATCTAGCCTTGAATATAAGAGACTTGAAGGAAAACAATAATAGCTCTAAGATAAAGAAAGCAAATTATACACCAGGACATGCTCCACAGCCATAATATATGTGTTGTTTTGACAATCTTTTTTTTTTTCTGTATGATTACAGTGTCTTTTATTAAAATAAGAAAACTAACATTTGGAAGGGAAGAGGGGAGGAAATTGATTAACTGTATCTCGTTTTCTCCCAAATATCTGGATTTAAGAATCAGAAGCTGCATATAGCACAATGGTGACACATTTGTTTGGAAATTATTTCATAATGGCTCATCTCAGGTGGAGAAGGGATAGGTTTTGTCACTTAATTGTATGTACAAAACATCACTCAAAAAGGCTGCAGAGATGCAATGGAAGCAACAGAATGATGAGAAGTGAAGGGAATAAGCTGCAGAAACCCAGAGCTTATTGTGAGCCCTGTTCTAGTGGTACGCAATGGTGCCTCTTTAGATTAGAAGTGAGTAAAATCTCACTAACACAAGTAGGGTGTTGCATGGGAGCCAGCCCTATCACTCAACATGTCACTGGTTTTTTGTTGTCTACTAAATTGCCATCATTTTTAGAAAGGACTTGGAAGAGGAAAGGAAAAAAAGGAGATTAAGATTCAATATATTCACTATTAATCTGTATCTCATGCACACCTGAGGCATCTTCACCTCCATATAAGGTTACATTTTTAGTACACTGTTTGCCATTCTAAGGAATCATAAGAGAAATATATGATCACTAATCAACTGAAGATACACCTTCCATTTGAGACAGACATACAACAAGGCTTCTTCAAGCCAAGCAATCTTATTTTATCACAGTAAAGTGCTTTGTTATTCCTTCAAAGTTTTAAAACTATTGTATTTCATAGTACCTTTTCTCAAGTATTGTTTCAATGAATAAATCTGACAGCAAAACTTAAATAAGAAGACAGCTTACTGCTAGGGAATCTGTGAGCTTGGTTTTGCTGTTTAAAAACAAATCCTGAAATTGGTATTTGAAAACCAAGAGAGGCTGAGTTATTATCACCACTGCAACTACAGAAATATTTAGTAGCTTTATACTTTCACTTGTAAGAAAAATGAAGGAACAAAGGAGTTGTAAGTGAACCAGTCTTTTTAGCTCCAAAATGGAAAATTTAGGAAGTTACCTTGAATAAAACCTGCATCCTTGTACATGTCAGTCAAGCTCCTAAAATCTGGAAGTAAAAAAGGCCACACTGATATTTTCAAAACACTTGCAAAGAAAAGTAAGGATAATATTTCATTGCTGTAAAATCAGCAGCTTTTCAGTTACTTAGCACAGGTAAAGGCAGCTAAATAATAGTTAATCAGAACCTGAGAAGTAGCTGGGTTCTACACACCTCTTTTGTTAACCAAGGTGAAATTCAATGAAAGTAGGGGAGAATTAATTTGCCTTCAGACAGGAACACATGGGAGGAGTAACCAGGCTCCTCCTCGACTTCCATCAGCCCTGGCAATGCAGAAAAGCATGCATTTTGGGGGGGGACAGGTTACCTGATTTTCTCTGAAGATTCAATAAGGAAGGCAGAAGACGTTTCAGCTCTAAAAAACCCAAAACCCCAAAGAAACAAAACATACAAAGATGAACATCCCTAAATATAAAAAGGTGATGGTGTCTGCTGTATTACAGGCAGGAATCAAGGCTTAAGGGTCTGAACACCAGCTGATATTCATGGAACTTCCCTGATGATTGTCCTGTCTGCAGCTGCGGAATGATGCCTGCATCAGGATCCCATTGTTTCTGTCCTTACCTGGCAGCTGTCAGTGTGTGACAGATATAAATTATCTCACAGGACATTTTCTATTTATCTTATTTCTAGTAAGGAACAGAGCAGACATGGAAAGTTCAATCACCTTCTATTTTCAGTAATAGCAATATTTTCATGCAGCATATGCCAAAGGACATTGCCTTAGTCATTTGCACATGAGCACAAATCCACTCAGCTGGTCTCTCAAATGGACCAGCACTTCCCCTCAGCCTGGGTGATAGATGCAGTGCAATTTTTGTTCCCTCCAGTGTGTTGTACAGGAGAGGGAAAATGCAGGAATGGGGAGGATATTCACTGAGCAGTCCTAGCTGGATTATGTTTTTATAACTGATTAGTATTGCTGTGCCATTGCATTTCTCATTAAAATCCCTTTCTTGAAGCTAGGTACAATTTGCACCATGTTTTCCACTTGTTTGAGCTTCAAGCTGTCGCTCAAAAAATTAATTTTAGCTGGGTTCATCTTTCCATCACAATTTTTTTGTCACAGTGGTTGATTAATTCTATGTCATTGTTTGCTCTTTTGCAAGATTAATTGCAGGATGAGAGAATAGATGACTTTCTGCTGAGGGAATATATGAAGTTATTGTAATTCCACAGTGCTGGAAGGCAACTTTTTCACTATCCAACTTAAGGCAGCAAGGAAATGATGTAGTAAAACTGGTTTGGTCTGTTACTGGATCAATAACTGACCCAAGGAAAGACCTTCTCGAGTTTTTTGGTTAAGTTCCATTTAAAGTCTCCAAGCCCTAAAAGTCTGAAAAATATATCCTGAGTCCTGGAAGGAGACAAGGCATATTCACAGCCCAGACAGACTGACCAATGATGGACAGGTCTGGCATTCAAACAAGCATTTCCTCTGGAATTAGGAAACACTGATAGAAGTTGCTCCTGAGTGGGGCTTGTTCCCTTCCAGCCCAGGTGAGTTGACCTCTCCAGTTGTAATACACTTAAGACACAAAAGATTTATGTGAAGTAAGGACCGGGAGGGGCTTTGGGATGCTTTTTTCAGTCTGTAATGACACAAAATAGACATTAGTTTGTATTCAGTCACCCTTTCATTGGCTTCCTTTAGTATACATTTATTTCCCCACAGAGCTGCTCAGCAGAGCACAACTTCAATGCTGTGTGATACCCTCATTGAGTTCTTTTCTATACAAACCTTATTTATTCAGCTCTTACTCCATTTATTCTGCTTACTGATCCTTTGCAAAAAAGATTACCCACTTGTTAGACAACTGAATTGATATTTCTCTACTAGTTTTTCATTTAAGTTTGAACATAGTCTTTCTGATCCTCATTTACCCCATTGTACAGAGAAATAAAAGGTTTTCCAGAAATGTGTATGCTCCCCAGATGCTTAACATCGTAATTGCTTGTCCCCTCCTGCACTGAAGGCAAGGAGAATATTCCTCCAGTTTCTATGAGAGGAAGCTTAGGCACTGCTTGTATAAATTAATTTCATGAATAATGAAGAATGAATTGCTTTTCATGATAAGGCATCCAATCCAAAAATTCATGGTGTTGGATAAATGCAATAATATTGTCCATAATCTGTGAGATTTTTACTATTTGAATTAAATCTATAAATACAGATTGAAAGTGGGTTTTCAGTGTTCAGCAGAACTGTGTAAAAGAGGAAAATGCTTGATATTTTAAATTTTTATTAATTTTCCCCAATCAGCTCTCATTTTTGTATGCACTAAATTGGCGTGCATTGCCAGGAATATTACCCTTTTTTGTCCCATGACACTTGTGAGCAAATCCAGTAAGACCAATGGGGACAATTCAGGTAAGAGAAGGTAATAAAGCACATCACTTCACTGGTGTTAAACCTTCTAACAGAAGTCACAAAACACCTGGAAACAGCATCTACTCCAAACTGCCTTGAGCTGCCTGAATATATGAATATAACCACAATGTTAATCTGAATTTTGCAACTCTCATTGAAATAGATCATGAACACTAAAAATACCTCCCCCTCTACAAGGACATAAGTACAGATTTATTTATACTAATTCTCTTTTTTTCTGAATTTAACCAGATTTTTTTTTTTAAGAATGCACTTCAATGGAGTACTTTCAATCTTTAGTCTTTTGAAAGTTGCACAATTTTTTCTGAAAAAGACCCTCACTCTAGTTTATCCAAGAAAAATACACTACAATGTTGGAAGCATGTACTAGCCTTTTATAGCAAAAGCTGACTGTAAACAAAATCCACCTCTCCCCAGAGCATGAATATGTTAAATATTTAGAGTTTCTGTAAACAGCATCAACCTCCTCGTGCAGCAATGAGGGAAAACGACTGGAGTGACCGGATTGAGCTACTGGAACAAGCGTTTTGCGTGCTGCTCATATTGGCCATGTTAAAAGTCTTCCCCTCATGAACCCTGCTAGAGGAGGATCCCTGTGCACAGAGGAATTAATACCTGATCACCTGAGTCTTGTGTGCCTAGAACACAGGGGGAATAAAATCCTAGAAACAGACATTGTAAACGTGTTGTCACCTTAATGGCATGCAATTGCTTCCTGATTTATGTGTCAGGATTGCTTTAGGAATAGGGAATGCAAGCCCCAGACCAAAACCCAGCAGCCTGTCCAGTTTATTTTTATTCTTTCCCATATTCAAACTTTTCCAATGTGTCCTATCATATCTTGTGAGACAAATCTGCCTCCTAGTATTCAGCCCATAGAGGAAAGTAAACCTGGTATGACTTTTCCAGGTAATAAAAATACGTATTCTATGGGGAACTGATGTACTCAACTGAATGAAATCATTATTGACGTTACAGCATCAAGCCTGTGATTTTAAAAGTCTGGCTTTGGGGACATCAGAATTTAACAGGAACTACATGACTCAATCCCATCAGGAAAATCCCATGAATAACTGGAAAATTTCAGTATTAAAATTGAAATTCAGTGAATTACTGCAGGAGCAATCTCTGTGTTCTTTATGTCCAGGTAGCAATGGTGAAATCGTGTCATGTGTGGAAGAGGCCAAAGAAATATGTGAAATTTTGTAACTTACAAAGAATACTCTTTTTAAAGCTATTTTCCCTGCAGGACTATTTAATAAACCCTCTCTCCATCATAATCACTCCAATGCCACCCTGCGATGTTCAAGGGGCTGAGTAATTTCTGCAATTCCTCTCAGTCCCAGCTCTCTCAGCCTTCCCGCACCACAGCAACGTGTCTGGGGGAGAATTTGCAATTTCTTGTCACAAGGCAGCATCTGATAATCAAAATGTCATCTGTGCTGTAGTCGGCAAGTCAGGAGATGAATTAATGAGCCATAACATATACAAAAAGAAAAATGCATAGTTTTAAAAAACTCGTGGTTTTCTCTTTCAATGAAAAGCTTTTCTTAAGTATTTATCAAGGCATCAGGATTTCAAGAGAATTACTCAGATGTTTAAAGCTTGTTATTCTTTTAAATATCTCATAGCGTGAGGAAACTGAACTTAATGAGCAAATTTCGCTTGTTCACAATATGCAATTTTTTTCTAGTCTTGGGACTCTTGGGCATTATACTGAACAACGTTAGAATGCAGTAGTAATTATGTAGAATTGCATCCAGAAAGCAAAGCTGGATATATAGAGCAGTGTAGGATTTCACAGGACTTTTCCCCTCCCTCCAGGCCATGAGACTCATTTAGTAAAAATGCAAAAGGAAAATATACACCAGTAAATGAAGAAATTCTCAAGACAATTTACATTTTTACATACCTCTGAGGAAGTAGGACAGCTTTATTAGCTACTATCAGGTAGCACAAATAACTGCAGATTCAACTGCCTGGTTTTCCGAAAGTTGTCAAAGAGCTTAATAGAAATATATACGAAGACTTCAAGCTTTAGGCTTCACATCCTTGGGATCTGTCAAGCTACAGCTTTAATACTAAACTTCATCCCTAATACAGTCTCCAAATTCAAAATGAAGCTATAAAGCATGGTTAAAGGCTTTTATTTTGCATCTTAAATTCCATTCTGGTGTTCTGTTCAATATACTTGATTGCTGGGAACTCCTTTGTGCTTTGAAATAATATTGCAGCTCATATCAGACCAACCTGCCTTACTTTTCCCCAAAATGTTTTTAAATTTTTTTTGCAGCAGAGTGATGCTGACATTTCATAGTTTTCTTTCATGTCAGGAATTGGGATGACCAGATTATTTTCCTTCTGAAAAGGGCTATTATGAGATTTTAATTCCTGTGTCGTGTCATTTATCAGGGGAGGCATCACCTGCTTCAAATTGCAGGACTGTGATCCCATGCCAGGGGATTGAGGATGTGGGGTACGTGGTTTGTTTGGAGATAGCAAATTCTTGTCCCTGCAGCTAACACTGGGATTACATAAAAACATGGATATATGAATATTCTTTGAAAGAGGCAGTGTGTGTGTGTGTACACTAATACACCCATCCACAAATACATTTATCCACATGTGTTATCTGCACTTGCTGTTAGAATGAGAATTTTGCATCTATGTAATTGAATTTTCAAAAAGGCCATTGTCTAAGCAAAAAACCAGAGATCTGCAGCAACCCAGCTCTTGCTCTGCATGACCACAATATTTGAAGCCACTGCAGCATACTTTTTCAAACATCCCATTATCCAGGAAATTGCTCTTTGATTTAAAAGCTTTCAATCATAGCACTTTTTTCATTGGAAAAAGTCACCACAGTTTGCTTGTTTAAAAGAAAAAGATTCGCAAGTTGAGTTGAACACCTTAAAAATAACCATGTGCCCCTGGCACCTTCAGGGAAAGAAAAGAAGACAAGTCCGAGACAGAATATCAGGGTTTCAAGTTTTATAAATAATTTTGAAATATGCTCTCCATGATTTATTTTAGAAATGCCAAAAATCCTTCTAAGTAGAAACTGGTTTACATGTATTAGTAAATATATGTATATTTATGTCAACTTTTTAAAATGCTATATATTAGTTCATCCAGAAGATATCCTTTCCTTACAGCCTTCATTTCCCTGCTAAGAACATACTCAGTGCACACCTTCTTCTTGTGGAAGAAATAAGGGCACCAGACTTCTCTATCCTGCATGTGTAATCCAGGAATTGTTTTTCCCCTGCAAACACCTGCAGGTAGCAATAATTGGTAGTCGTGATTTGGTTTTCTTTGAAAAATAACAACTCGAACAGCTCTTTATCAAGGCTGTTAAGAGCAGATTTTTTTCTCTAAATCTTTTGCTTTTTCCTACCTGTATGTAATTATCCACATACTCAGATCAATTTATTACCCCATGAATAAGCACATTCACTCTCGTTTTCCTTTCCCTTAGGACCTTTACATTAAGATGACGACTCAGACTGCTCAAATAGCCCAATTGCAAATGCCCTTTGATCAAATGATGACTCAAGGAGACTCAAAGATTACTTCTGCAGGGAAAGTCAAGGCAAATTGATCAGCGCTGTCACTGGAGAGCAACAGTTCCTGAAGGACTAGATTTAAAATGCATTATCTTTAATGTAATCAAAGGAGCATTTAATTTAATTTTAAAATGCCTTGCAATATTTGTTAGTGCTATCATTTCAGGGTGTTGCAGGGACAAAAGTTAATCACACTGACTAGACAAACACTAATTTGTTTAATTAAGGCTATCCTGCTTTGTGTAGTATTTTTCCAACTTGGTGTGCCCATACATTATTTTTGAAATGGTAGGAGCATAGATGTAAATAATCTTTCATGGTAGAGGTGCTGAGCCTAATGAGGTAAGAGGGAGAAACTAAAGAAACTAAAGGAAAGTAAGGGAACTAAAGAATTGAAAGATGTTTTTCTTACCACCTCATGACACATTTTAGATTTAAATGAGAAGAGATTAAACATGTCCATGGCATGGATTTTCCAGAAGTAGATCATAATCCACCCATGGATTACCCAGGGAGCATGAGTGAAATTTTGGTTTACTGCCTAGACACTATTCCCAGAGCCAGTGATTAGGGAGAGTTTGCAGCCTTCTGCTGTTTTGCTGTGTTGGCTTTGCCCTTCCATGGGAAGGGGATGAGCTGCAGCAGGGGAGGGGCAGGTCTCCAGAGGCAAAGCCCTTCCCTTGCCAAGTAGCAGGAGGGATATGCTAAGAGAAGAAGCTGAGAGCCCTTAAACCCAGACAATCTCCCTCCCACAGAGCCCCACATCCACACAGGGCACAAGAGACACAAACTCAGACTGGCTTTCAGCAGGCTCGTACAAGGCAGGCTTTGAATGCTTGGACTGAACCAAACCCATTTATTTCCTCTCTTCTTAGGTATTCCCATAGGCTCTAGAAAGCAAGTTAGCATCAAGCTGGCTCTTCCTTCTGACTTTCATTTCTGTGACAGACACTCATTATCCTTCTGGTTTATCTACTCTTAGATGATGGCATTAAGGTAAAAGAGAAATTTATGAACCAGTGAAAAGTGGACACCTGGATTTAAATAACTATAAGACAGAGCAGGACAGGGAAGGAAAATATGGATAGGATGTCTTGAAAAGTGGAGTTCTGAAGTGAAAGACAGTGAGTAAGATTAATGTCATTTCTAAGGATCCTCCAATGGTTGTTTCCTGTGTAACAATCCACAGGCATAAAATGAAACTTAAACCTTTAAAACTTATAAAAGGGAAAGCAGTCTGAAGCAGTTTCCGTAGTTGGAGCAGTCTGAAGAGCTTCCATACTTTCCAGATACCACAGGACATTAGACATAAATCAGGAACCAACCCCAACCTGGAGAAAAGATCATAATAATAATAGGCAAGAACCAGGATTGCACCAAGGAAAATATGAATTCAACAGCAGAGAGTCCTGACTAGTGAAGCCAGGCCACCTGGCTGTAAACCAGGTGAGGACACATCTTTCCTGCCCATCTGTAGGATATGTGGTTCCCTAGAAAAATAATTTGCCCCTGTATTCTGTTTTTCAGTGCAAGAACATGGTGTCCCCTGTGCACACATAAAACTGGAATAAGCACAGGGAGCTTAGCAGGGTGGTTTTAGATTTATAGTTGTTATATAAAAGAAAAATCTGTGTGATTTTTCTGCATCCATATATTTCAGATGGTTTTTTCTTCAAGAAACTTCATTGTCAGTAATTTATTTGTGGTACTCTGACTTTAACCAAGCTCTACAGCAAGAAAGTTTTGTTTAGAGCCAGCCTTTACTCTTTTCTTATTTACTTTTTCTGAAATCTGCACTGCACCCCACAAGAACCACACTTAAACATAGTAAATTTTAGTGAAAAAATGCCTGTTAAATAAAGCATTTATTTGCTAGCACAACATTATCAAACCATTGGCAACACCCAAGATTTAAGAGACCAATGTAAATATTTTCTGGTATTCGTACCACTGTTTTCCTATAATAATACTGTGTTTGCAAGTTTTCTCTTCAGTAGCATGGGCAAAGAAGCAGTTCTTTTTCCAGGATGTCAGTCCTTATTCCACCATTGCTCACTTTCACACCAGTCATCTTCTCAGTCAAGCAGAAAAGTGAAAATGGAAGTAACACTTCAAGTCAAGAAAATAATAAAAATAAAGTTCTCTGAACATGACAATTTGGATAAAAGCATTTCTGTGCATCCTCTCTCTTTGTTGCAGAAACAAGAAAGAGGACATGTTTGATCTGCTTTTCATTCAGAGCTCCAGCTGTGGGTACAGCTTCAAGAGCTGCTCCCAGAAAAAGCACTTGCACAGGATGAAGAGCAGAAAAGGTATAATTTTTAGATAAATTCCTAAAAGTGCAGAATCAGACTCTGGTATATGTGGAGTACTAGTGCCCCAAGTATAGTTGACTTCCAAGAAATATTTAGTCCACTCCCAAAATCTGGTTGGTTTTTTTTCTGATTCACCTAAATGTAGCTCTAAAATTTTCTCAAGAAGTTCAGCTCTAATGGATCTCTTCTGTCAAAAAGCACTAGAAAGGTTCAATCTGAACTAGTTCTTGGGGTCACTTAGGTGGAAAAAGCATAGACTACCCCTATTTGCCTGAGTTTTATTATAGGTTTGTAGCTAGTCATGCCACTCACTTGACCTGCAGAGCTATTTCCTTTCACCACACACAGAGCCTGAGTAATGAAAAAGGGATTCAATCTTCCTATTTCAAACAACTGCATAATACTATGAGAAAATCTGGTTTGCATAAAAAAAAAAAGTCAGGTTTTCACTAATTTCCCTTCAAGATTTCAATAAATTTGACAACAGCAGCTGCATTTACAAACTGTCACTTTCCCAGGACATTCACTCCAGACCAGTCAATGGACTTACAGCTCAGCATCATGAACATTTTTAGTAAACTGATTTTAAGGCTCCTCTTCTTCAGTTGAAAGGAAAACAACAAAAAAAAAAAACTTACATAAGTAACCTTTCTTCTCCCTTTTAAATTCAGTAAAGCATCTTAACGCTTACCCTGATCTTTTGTGAATATCTTGTAGGTGATGTCACAGAAAAAAGAGTGAAAAAACATTTACTCTGTACTGGGTGCAGCCACAGGCATAATAAGCAATGAAGTTGCAGGATTTATTTGCAAGAATCCTGGCTCCATGCCATTAACCACCAAAAAAACCCACTCCCCAAAATACCCCAAACAACCCAAAATGCTATCTGAAGTCTATATTTCATTTACTCCAAGCATGCACATTGCACCTGATAAGCTGAAAAGAGAACCAGAGAAAATGGTTTCTGGAGGCTGGTGATTTACAGGTGAGCAGCAGCAAGGCCTTTCCAGGGAATGGAAATGAGAAATGTGGTGAGGACTTTGAGACAGAGAAACTAAAAGGTGAGAAGAGGAAAACAGAATGTGTCCTCAGTGGGAACAGAAGAATTTCAGCCTAAGTGGTCTCCTGCGTGCCAGTGGGACAAGACCTTGTCAGAGTGAAGCAACAAGACCTCAAGGCATATAAATTTCTGGCCTCAAAATCCCTCCACAGCCTGGAGCAAGTCACTCCAGAGGAGGAGAGCAGCACAGGTTCAAACGACACCTTGGCAGAAAGCCTAAAAAACTCTGTGCAGGCTCCCACTGGATCATTTCTCCTGCTTCTTGTGGAAAGTTTTCAGCCCAGACCACAGCCAGATTTAATGTTCAAGTTAGCTGATTATGACTTATTGTCCCCGTCACAGACCTGCTCTGTGCCAGCAGGTCACCGCATGTCAGTGCCACGAGGTACTTTGGAAAAACAAGACGGATGGCAGCAGCAGCAGCAGCAGCAGCAGGAGAGCGAGCTCTGAACCAGGAGTAAAAGCAGACCTCATTTAAGTCTCTCTTGCACTGTGCTGCTAAAGCTTGGGAGTAAAGAAGAGAAGGCATAATGGTTTTAAACTTATATCAACTTATATTAAACAGAAGGAAGAATTTTTTTATAGTGAGGGTGGTAAAACACTGGCACCTGGAGAGGTGGTGGGTGCCCATCCCTGGAAACATTCAAGGTCAGCTTGGACACGGATCTGAGCAACCTGATCGAGTTGGAGATGTCCCTGCTCTTAGCAGGAGGATTGGTGTGGATGACCTTGAAAGGTCACTTCCAACCCAAGCTATTCTATGATTGCATGATTAACTTTTCCTCAGACGAATGCAGATTGGACCTACAGAGGCCAGACTGGAGGAACCTAAACAGAACTCTTCCTAAATAAAGGTATGTTATGGTTTAAAAAGAAAATACGGAAGATCACAGGACAAAGGGAACAGTGGGAAAGGAATTTAAGAAAGTCCCAGGCAAGTAAAATATTCCTTCAATATTGGGCCATACACAATTTTTTTTGTACTGCACTATCTGGGGCTGCCGCTGAGGATCCCTGGCTACACTAAGTAGAAGAGCCTCTGGATATATGCAACGTAGAATAGAAAGGAATATATAAAAACAGTAAAGTGAGAAAACCTTCCTTTGGATGGGTAAATACTTTCCCATTTAACGTAACTGATAATCTTCCAGTAGCATTCATGGAAGAACACTTCTATCACAAACAAATCATTGAAACAAGGGGTTATTTCTGCCATACAGACTGGTCCCCTTTGCATGGGATCTGTTACAGTTTAGGGTTAAAAGCAAAACATCTGTTCAAGCTTTTTCCACTTGTTTTACACACATTTTCTACCAGAACAGCATGAAGATTTAGGATGCTTAATGTTTATTCCAGCTTTAATTTTCTTCACAAATTCTTCATCTCTGTGGCAAATTAAAGGAGCAGATGCATCCCTGGGAAGGTTTCCAGACTGATTTTGAAGAAAGTGAGACATCCAATACTTGCTGAGCTCAGCTGGGGTTTCTGATCAATGGTAATACCACACACAGGATCAAAGAAGAGCTTGAAGTAAATAACTGATGTGTAGAGTTGTATTACATGGTTAGGATGCAGATGGTTTCTGTACCTCCCCATGGACTGCTGCTGAAGATATAAACTGCTGATCCCCATCTTTGATTATCACTCAGATCATCTATATTGCCTTATCTTTTGATGCAGCTGAATGCTCTGCTTTACTATATGGGCAAATTATGAAAGCCCTTCCAAAAAATAAATATACATGTAAATGTTTTATGTACAATATTATTAAACTACTGTGTTACAATCCAAAGTCTTTTCTACAAAGACATGACTTTTATTTCAGAGTTATGGATGCAAAAAATAAATCCCAATAATTCATCTCTGCTTCCCTGGGCACTGCAAAAAAAAAAAAAAGGAAGATATCAGCTCTTTTTTTTTGCTTTTAGTGTGGGTCCAAACTGAGTGTTGCAGAGCATTTCAAACACTGGAATATTCATCTATTCAGCTTATTGTATGTGAACTCCCACTGATTTTCATGAGGTAATGAGCATAAATAATGCATTTGAGAAAATTCAGTTACAAAATTAAACTGATCATTGTTCATCTGACAAAATAAATTCAATCCCTTAAGCACAAGCAAACGAGGTTTGGGGATGTGGTTTAATCTCAGAGGCTATGTGAAAGCTGATGGACATGGCACAGTTTTTCTGCATAATCGTGGTTTTCAGAACAAAGCTGAGTTTTATTGGGTACATCAGGTAGAACTACAAATAGATTCTTCAAATGCTACTAAATGACTATTTAACTAACGCAAACAAGTGTAAGTTTGCAATAAGAAGCCAAACTGTTATTTCTAATACCAGCAGCAATCTCCTACTTCAGTGGCCAGTTGCCCTTCTCACCACATGAATCCTTGCCATTTATTGGAAAAAGCCATTTCTTGAGAAGACTGTTTTGGTTTTAATCGTGTGGGTAAAGCCTGAGGGAAAATTGTAACATAAATTGTAATTCACTCATTTTCTTTCAGCTCTAGAATTTGCTCTGGTGTGAGATTGGCCAAGACAGATTTTGTTTCATCCTCTTAACTTTATATTTCCTTTAGTATGGAGTAAAAAGATTTTTTTGTTGCTCTTGTTGAAGTTATTATTCCTGTGTTAAGATCAAAATTGCAAATACAAAGAGTAAAAAATTTCTATGAATTATGATTTTTAAATGTGTATTTGTTCTCTCAGAAGTACAGTGCATTACACAATATGAAACAGGAACACTGAACTGCATGGTTAGGGCCTTCAGCAGAGCCCTAAAGGCCAGAATTTGCAGTTCTACCATGTGCTGCTGTATTAAAAAAAAAAAAAAAAAAAAAAGAGAAAAGAAAAAAAATTAAATGCTGCAGTTTGATTAGGAAAACGGAGAAGGGATTACCAGGCTCTTGTGCACTACACTTACACCCAGAAAGTTCAATTCACACCCAGGGAAACACTTTCAATACTGGCTTTTGCAAAGAACTATCTGATAAATTCAGTGTGTAGAAGTGAGAGCTCTCACACCTTCTGAGGAGAACTCAGCCGGTCATGGTATTGGTGGTGTATATTTTAATGTAAAAAGTAATTTCAATATAACCAGATTTCCCAGTTCCAAAAAAAAAAAAAAATAGATTGTCAAGAAGTTACTGTTGTTGTCATGGTTTAGCATAGTTTGAGTTTTTAGTTAAAGAGGGCTCCGTCAGCCACGGAAGTGATTCTCTTGCAAAGAGATGCTTACAGCTTCCTCTAGACCCGACAGAACCAATCAACTGGCTAGTTTGAATATTGGCAACTTTTTAAAGCCTCTTAAGAAGCTTGACACGCCTCTGTGATCCACATTTAAGAACGAACAAAGGCTGGGAAAGTTCTCTTGCTTCTGGCTTTTGGACAGGTACCGGGGGGCCACAGTGTGGCCCAGCGGGGGCGGGCTGGGCCCTGCTTGCTGCGGCCCGGCCGGGTCGGCCGCAGCGCGGCTGAGATCTCAGCTGCTTCTGCTCACTGGACACCCGGTGCAGCCCCCTCAGTGCCAGCCGGGCCGGCCGGGAGACAGCCACCCTGGAGCCGAGTGGCCTTGTTCCATCCGCGGCCCTGCTCCGTGCGGGCCGGCCCCATCGCGCGGCCAGGCCAGCCCTCACCCAGTGCAGCCGAAATTCATCTGAGGCCGCTGCCCGGCAGAGACCATGTGAGCAACAGCGAGAGGCGAATTCCAGTTGCGGGGCCCGGGTGAGATTAACTCTTTTAGTGCTGTAAGTTTCCTCCAGAACAGATGAAGCCTGCAGACATCAATCCTCTCCCAAGTCAGAGGAAAAGGAAAGGTGAAGGCACGTGAAGAAAACACCATAAAGACACCAAAGTCAGTGAAGAAGGAAGAGCTGAAACCCTGAGAGAGGACAAAGAGGAGATGCCTCAAGCCTAGAAGCTGAAATTCTGTTGTATAGCTATGGTGATGGACTATGATACATCAGAGTACCTGTTGTAATTCCATGAAAGCATGGGGGGTGGAGCATTCAAACTGCAATTGTGAGCAAAAGTACCTGTGCTGAAATAAGCAAATGTTGAAGTTGGTGTGATTTGATGAGAAGCTTGAATAGAGAGAGATGAAAGTGATGAAGACCCTTGCTCCCAGAGGAGGAGGACAGCCTCTGTTCCTGGAGCTGAAGATGCTCCCAGAGATAGGTGAAGAGAACCTTTGTTTCTGAACGGATCAACCTTAAAATGGTACCCCATTAGCTAAAGATTGAACCCTCGAAAGCTGTTGTGGGGAAAGCTGCAAGTCGGGGGAAGGGACTTTCACATGCGAGCAGAGAACCAACCCGGACAGCTGTCTTGCTGTGACATTGAAGCCACAAGAGAACCGTTTCTTGTGGAGATGTCTCTATAGCATGAATAAGAGAGACTCCTCTCCCTAAGTGAACTGAAAAAGAGATTATTATAGAGGTGGTAAACTGACTGAAAATCTCAAGGGTTGTCTTTTTACATTGTCAGTGGGAGAAGGGAGAAAGGTGGGGGGAGGAGAAGTGTTCTGAAGGTTTAGTCTGACTTTTTTTTTCCTTTTTTTAGGGTCGTTAATAAATTTTTTATGTTCTTTTAAGTTTTGTGCCTGCTTTGCTTTCTCCTAATTCTTATCTCACAGAAGCAAAATAAGTAAGTAATGGGTATTTTGAACCAAACCACTATACTTAATTGCTGTTTCTGCCCAGTTTACAAACTGAACCAGCTACAGTTGTCTATCAAACTTTCTGTTTTTCCATTTTTACTTTCCTCTTGCACCCACTTTTTCATTTGGCATCTGAACTGACACATCTGGATAGCCCTGGAAGGGAGAGAGTATAAGGTCGGGATGGATGAGAAGCAGAAGGACAACGCACAGCCAAGAAATCCCATCACTTTTGTCAGGGACACAAACTGATGCCAAGAGGGAAAAAAACTATCCAGTAATAAAGCTCTGTCTGTCTTGTCAGCTCTAAAACACTTCTTAAAACATTATCCACTGCCATTGCCACCGTGTACTGCAGGACTCGGGATAGTCAAGGGAACGTGAGCATTAGAGTGAAATTAAAGTATTCTCATGTAGCTCATGTTATGCATTATTTGAGGGAAAACATAATGAAGGGCTTTCTATCCATGCAGAAGACCAAGAGGTACTTCCAGAAGTGCACTTCATTTCTGAGATCATGTACTGAGCCCCAGAATCAGATATTTTACAAATTAGCACTAAGCAACTATACTTACCTTCATCTTAGTGGCATTACTAATGTGATTGAAACTGTTGGTTAAGCATAAGTGAAGCAGAACTCCAGTGTGTGTCACCCCAACGGGATTCTGGCTCTGGGGACAGTGTCTCACACTACCTTCTCCCTTGCTGCACCAAGGAGTCGCTGCCTTTCCCAGAGCTCAGCCATCTGCTCTCCCACTGCTCCAGCAGCAGTGGAAAATTCCTTTTTGTCTGAAAGGGGAACTGCATGCTAAATCGCAGTGACAGGATCAGGAAACATCTTAAACCAAATTAGCAAGAAGCAAAGCAGAGTGAACAAGTTATAAATTGTATTAGCAATCCTAAGCATCCTTCTGGTCTCAACTCTTGCTCTTTGCTTTTAATCTTAAAAAAGAATAGTTCCTGCTATGAGTTTCCAAAGGCTTTTTCTGCTTCTTTTAGGGTGAGAAAATCAGAAGCAGTGGAATTGTGAGGAGTAGTGTCTCCAACAATGACATGACCTATTCCAAACTGCAGTAGGACCCTCAGCATTGAAATTATTTGCAGAAATAAACCAATAAATATATTTACCAACCCTGGGTTGCAATTTCTTCCAGAAAACACACACCCACCTGCCAGGAGATGAATATCAAGTCCTTTGCAAACCTAGAGGAACAAAAACATGAGCACCCTAATGAGTTACAACTCTTTCAAACACGTGTGATTTTGCTTCTCGTTGCTGCAGGGCCTCTTCCTTTCCTCCCTTCCTCTAACTATTTTTCCTCCTTAATTTGTTGGAGACAAACCTCCTTCCCAATATATTTAAATACAGAAAAACCCACCACAGATTCAATGATGTATCCAATACAATGTGACGACACGAAGACAAGAACTTCACTTACAAACACTGCTCAACACCCAACCATCAACACAACAAGGAGGACAGTGCAACACTGAATGAAATCCATGATAATTAATTGGCATCTGGTAATTTGATCTTTTACTGCCATCCTGAACACAAGATAGGATGACTTTTTGAGATTCTTCCTATCCTGGGACTGCAGAGGGGCTTGTGGATTTGCTCCTCCCTGTCTAACTCAAGCATTACTGCAAGGAGAAAAATGTTGAAAAGATTGAAAGATACTTCTTGTTACTTGACCTTAACTTGTACTTTCTCAGCAGCTATATAAAGGCATCAAAGACACTTTGTTAATGAAAAAAAAAATCCCAAACTACATCTATCAGTGTATTTGAAATTTTTTTTGTTTTTCAGCCTGAAATTCTATTTTCAACTAACCTTTAAAGGGTTTTTTCAGGACTCTCCCCAATGTTCTCCAAGCTATAAAGTCTAAAGACTTAATAAGCCAAAGAGAAGATTCTTGGAAATCTGAGGAACACAAAAATGGTGCAAAAATTACACAGAGGAAATTTTCCATGTTAAATCGATGCTGGAAAATGCCCACCTCCTGCTTGCTATCCAAATCATCATGCTGTACAGTGTGAATAGTGGTGGGGATAATAAGCAAGAGGGACAACTAGCTGGATTTTCTTCTTATAGATCAATCTGTTTCTTCCCCAAAAGGCATCCAACCCTTTCTGCTTTCAGTACAGAGCTGTGCCAAGCTCGGGAGTAAACATTGTAAGTAGGGTTAGCTTAGAAAGACTTTGAAATAATTTTAAAGGAACACTTTACAATTAATATGAGATGGAAGATGCACCAGGAGCAGCCTTGTGAGTGGGGAAGCTTTTGGTCTGGATCAGAGGAAGGAGTTAGGGAGATGCAGTGCTAGGAAAGTCCACAAAAACAGGGTCACGCTAAGGAAAGTCCACAAAAACAGGGTCTCCAAAATGCCCAACATGACACTGCTCAGAATTGTTGATAAGGAACTTTGTCCTTAAGAAACACGTTATTAGTTCAACTTCCCTATGTCCACAGTTCAGCTGAGCCTGATTGCTGAGGCAGTGAATTAGTCTCCTTCCTCCTGTAAAAACTGCCTTGGAATTTCATGTTTAAGACAAGATTTCTCTTTTCAGAAGTACCCACCCACCCCACACTGAGTTTGCCAACAATTAACCAGACAATCTTTCTGTAAAATAGCTAAATATGTTCTAAAGAAAAAACATCTTTCTATTTAAATTTAAAAAATTACAGAACTAAACAGAGTGATTTTTTGCCACGCACCGTTTTTTGAAGACAACATGGCCTATGTCTTGTGTGTACCAATTATATGAAAGTTGTCATTAAGACTCAACAGCAAAGAGCTTAATGTCACAGCCTCTCATATATCTTCCTCTAACATTCTTTTCAAAAGTTGTTCAGCAAGGCTGAACAACCTCATGCTTCTGTTGATAGCAATCTGAAATGTGAGCTTTCAAATATGGTGCTGTGGCTTTTCAATTCTGTCCATTCACTTTGGTGCAAATCTCCCAAATACTTAACTTCAAGGACTGATTAAAATTAATTAATAAAATTAAAATTAAATTCCATCTCACTCATGAGTCATCATGCAAACTGAGCCAAGACTTTTCCCTCAATACATTCTGCATTACAGATTTCATCTGCAACACAGCTACAGAGTAAGCAGCTTATGGATCCACACCAGATTCCAGGAGGTATCACCACACAGGCTGGTGTTTGCAGAATACAAGTATCTTTACATCTTACTGTAAACTTGTCACCATGGCTGCTCTCTTTCAGATTGTTCTTGCATTTAATTTCTTCAACTTCTTCTTTTGACATTTGCACTTCTTAAAACTATGCCTGAATAAATCTTCATGCCCTTTCCACTTGCTATAATTAATCACCTTTCCAAAAAACTGCAGAAGAGAGCTTGAAAGTAATGAAAAATCTTCCATACTAGACATTTTATGAATACTAAAGTTTGTCTGAAAAAAAAAAAAGCAACAAACCAAAAAAAGCCACAGTTGAGCATGTTTGGAATTCTGTGATGTAGATATCCCTGGGATGAAGGGCTTGGTCCCTCAAGGTGCTAAACGTATTGGCCATAAATCAGCATTTCATAGCCTCGGGGTTCAGCAGATAAACAGTGACAAAGGTCACTCTCACTTGTCCCCAAACAGGTTGCTCAGGAAGTGGGGTGGATTGGAATGAGATTACAAAATTGTTATGCACTTCAGCAGTACCAGCTCAAGTTATTGTAAAAAAGAAACATAAAGCAGTGATCGTAATTTTTTCAGCAGTTCTTGGATTTGGAACGGCACAAAAGTCAGCCTAAACTTTCTAGCATACAAAGTATATCATTATACAGCTTGGACACCTCAGAATTGCTTGAATTAAAATTCATCTCTATGTTTATTTCCATTCCTGAATTATTGACCACTGTTGTACTCGAAGAATTTTTTACTTCTCCAGCAGCATATGTGCACAAATCTGCAAGACAGATGATGCCTGCAACATTGCCAAGCAGAATTTTGCCTGGTACAGAGTATTTTATTTTTGAAGACTGAAATGTACTGGTCTAAGCAAAGATCAGTTCCAAAATTCAGGATAACACCACACCATCAATTAATGATCTGTAATTGCATACCATGGATGCTTCATTTTTCATCTTTCTCCCTCCACATGGTACCTATCTAGTTAAAAAAAAAAAAAGTGAAAGAAGAAAAAAATGCAAGCTAAGGGTTGTGTAGTTTGACAAGCTGTCATGACCTCTCCCACTAAAATTTACATACAAATGTTTCCAAGACTTTTTTATTCAATTGAGAAAATGAATTCACATTTTGCCAGGAAATACAACTTTTCTGGAAAACATGACCCCAGTGAAAGGAAAAAAAACCCCACTGTTAAAATTATGTAATCAAAATTACATTTGGAATGCAATTTTCATTTCTGTAATTTAGCCTACCTGAAAGTCAGGTCTTACTTGCCAAGCACACAGGTAAAACAAACAACAAGACAAAAAGATGTAAATTCACTGTACAGCAAAGGTTTCCATTAAGGTACCTAAATTCTGAATGAAGCCAATCCACACATCCTCAGAGGAGGGAAATATTATGCAAATCTCAGAGTGAAATGGTGGGAAAGCAGGGAGGCAAAGGCTGTCCAGCCCCAGTTTGATCTATCTTTCAGAAAACTTAAATGCTTTAGGTAAGTCAGATACCATTTAATATTACGTAACATTTTTGCCTCAACTGTTTGGGTTTCCTTTCAAGCCATGTTTATGTTACATTTAAGCTGTTTAAACCTTTCAAAGCTCAGTCAGGTGAGGTTTTTCTGTTATTGCTACAAACCATTTAACCTGACTCCCTGAGCCAGCAGAGCTGGATGTTCAGGTGGGCACAGCAAACCTTTTGCTCGGCTCTCTCTGCACCTCAGCAGTGAGTGGTTCAGAGCTGCCAGCGAAACCACCCTGGGCTGATCTGGGATTCCTGCTCCAAGGGTCAGCCAGGCAAACACGTTATCCTGGGGCAGCAGAGCTGTGGGAACTCTATGTAAACTTGTCACCATGGGCACATCTATGTGTGGTGTCCACCAAATCCACTCAGGGCTCTCATTTGCAGCACCCAGATCCTCCCCAAACACTGCTGGAATCACACAACTAAAAGCATTTGCTTTACACCACTGCCTGCTTCCCAGTATCCCCACCAAAACAGCCTCCAGTAAAAAAGCATAATGGTCTCATTCTCCATGGAAGAAAAAAGTATTCTTTAGTCTAATAGGTTCACAGTTGTTATAAACCAGAGCAATGCCTCTGAAGCCAGGGGAGATGAGTGACCTCACACCCCCTCCACTGCTGCTGAGGCACCTGGAAGATCCTACACCAAGCACTGCCCTGCTTCTAATTGACTGCTGCCCCACAGCAGGAGTATTCCCTGGTGGGGGTTTTGTTGTTTGTTTTTGTTTTGCTTGTGGCTTTTTTGTTTGGTTTTGGTTTTGTTTTGTAAAGACAGTGTTCCTTTTGAAATCCCTCCATCCTCATGCCTGAAGAGATTAAAAATTTCTCAGCTAGGTGCAAAACACACTGATCTGCTTAATGTTTGTGCCAGCTCAATCCTACCAAGATCCATGCAAAGCATGTGGGAAGGAGAAAGCTCTCGTGGAGAAATGAGCAGCTTCCATATTGATTGCATGTGTCTCACAATACTTATCAAAGAGATTGCTCATCACTTTGCTTTTTCTTGAACACCCAGATCCTTTAAAACTTCCACAATCTAGATTTATGTGTCCTGATTACGTTCTCAAGTTCTGAGAAAGAAACCTACAGGTTGATGAATTTTAGCTCAACTTGAAGATTTCCAAGAGGTTTTTGATGGATTATTAGTGCCTTGATTTCCTCGGTCTTTGATGGCAGTACGAGGCAAAAGGGTTTAAGTAGCCAGAGGTACTTGATTTCTGCTGAGCATACCCCACTAATGTGCCCATCTCACAGGCAGTGCAGTGAAACTTGATTACTGTCCGTGCACATTGCTTTAGGAACATGAGGTGGAAGTGCCTTTGATCAAAAATGCAGTCAGAGTAGGATTTTCAAAATATTCAACTCCCACTGAAACCCAAACTCTACCCACTAGCTTCAAAGAAAATAGATTTAGGCCAGAACTGAACACCTTTGAAAATCCAAACCTGAAGTAGAAGAACTCCATGTGGTCACCACTTCCTAAAGTGACAAGATGCAGGTAAACTACATCTGACTGAATGTGAAACTACTGGAATTTACCTAAAATTGTGCTTGAATCTTTGCCGAGTTTTGAACAGTTTGTTTTCAATTAATTTGTGATTTTTTCTTACTTCCCAAACTATGAGTTCTGGGAGCAGCTGGGAGTTGGACTGTCATAACTGTTGTTTCCATAGCATATCCAGTCTGACTGGAAGCCAAAAACATTAGAAAGCTCATGAGACAGCCTGTTTTCAAGAGTTCTCAAGCAAATTTTGGCTGATCCACTATGTTTTGATGACTTCAGAAAAGCATCCAAACTGAGGCATATCTCATAGCCAAGCTAAGAACAAACCCTGGAGAAATTTGACTGCAACAAGATGTGATTTGAGAAAGAAAGGGATGGCCAAATATTTTCTGTGATTTATTAGAAGCATTTAAAGGCAATAAGAGCAGAGATAATAAAAACAAAGAGATCCTGAAATATAAGATTCACCAATTGTTTTCCAATTCAAGCATTCAAACGTTACTAAAATCCAGATCCCTTGCCACACAACAACATTGCTTTGGGCAAAATTAATTTGGGTGGGGTTTGAAGATGGGGAACTGTATGCTGGGATCTCTATTCTGGACAGGATATGTTTCTATATGCAAAAGAACAGTTGCTGTTTTTCCCATTTTACGCAAGGAAAGGGTGGACTCCAAGTTCCTGGCACAATACCAATAGCATTTGCAGTAGAAAAGGCTTTTCCATCCATGTACTAGCAAGAGCAGAGTTGAAAATCTACACTCAGGCTTTGTATCAGCAATTCACATTTTCATTCCAAGGACAGAGCCTTTCCTTCAGCAAGTTGGATATTAGCTTGTTATCAGGTTTCCCTTGAATGCCAAATTGAAACTATACAAAAATAATAGTTCATTCCTCCAGAAAACTTGTAGCCGAAGTGTCAAGTTAAGAGAAATTTGTTATGGCAAGAGCTTGCAGCTTGAGCAGTCAGGGAAGTAATGGATTTTCCTGGAGCTGGAATGATATTGAAGGCCTGAGCAGAGAGATGAGCTGAGAGAAAACTACAAGTTCAGCCTATCTTTGGTCATCGTGAAGCCCTTCACTTTTTTTGTAAGCAGTTCAGAGCCCTGGCTCTTTCTCTGCCTGCCAGATATAGGAAAATAGGGAAACATGCTCCTTTCATACCTCCCTGCATGTCATGGCTGGACACACACAGCCCTCCTTCAGCAGCACCTTCTGAGAGCCCAGGTCTGTCAGAAAGGTCAGAGGGACGCTGCTGGAGAGGACCTACCAACAGCTTCATCTCACTGCTCTCCCTGGTGCCTGGCCAGGGACACGAGAAGGGCTGGCAAGAACCTGTAGCCTTCAGCTCCTTCCCACATCCCCAAAACATCTGACCTACAATATGATGTGTGGCCTACTTTTCAGACTCCCAAGACTGCTTCCTTTCCTCAGGGAAGATGCCTTCTCTCTGAACAGAAAGCACACAGCTTCAAATAGAGGCCTTGCTGCATGTTCTTGGTGGAAGCAGAGCTGCCTGCTGTAGCTGGTGCCTCAATAAACAGAGGGGGAAAAGCTACAAACAAGTGAAAAATTGAGTGCATTCATTTACGCTGTTTTCTGTGAAGTACTGAGTTCATAATTTTCTGTAAATCAAAGAGAAGCTGAATGCTAAGTGAAATTCCAACTTCTCAGTGCAGATATAACTATTTCCTGGCTCCAAATCTCAACCAGCCACCATCCAAGAAAATACATATGCATGTTAGTATTTTGTGTTTGATCAGTGTCAAGATTGCTTCCATTTCAAAAGAAACTAAGAAAATACATTTTTAAAATTCACTGCCAAGCATAGATTCAGTTAGAAGATCAAACTCCCAGTTGATTGCATCCTTCACGGTCACTGCAGCAAATTCAGGGTATCAGCTGTGTTCGTTACCCTCTCAGAAAGCAGACACGGTATATTACCAGATTTTTAGTTTTATTAGCTGCACTACAGATTCCAGAGAGACTTCAGCTCTGTTTTTCTTTCTGCTGCATATAATGCTTGTGGCTTCTGCTGTATGTGCTACTTCATTCTGCATTTGAATTTCTTACTTTAAGTTCAGAAATGTGGTGCTCATTCCCCCAAATGGACTTCAAAGCTCGCAAAACAGGCCAATCCTTGCACATAAATATATTGATTTTAAGAGCACACTTGTATTTAGGAAGAACACTTTGGCTTTAGAGCAATATTCCCTGCTAATGTCTCATGATCCCAGTAGTGACAGGAATTTTGCTCAATCGAGTGTGTGGTTACTCATCACAAGGTGTAGCTGCAAATTTCACACAGCAGGACTCCTTTGTCAAAGCAATCCTCTGCTGCAGAAGTCTCTTCTGTGGGAACTCCACAGGGCTCTGAGTACTTTGACATTTCAATCAAATTCTCTCAGCTCACAACTCATTTTCAGCTCTCTGTGCTAAGCAGATTTGCCCTGGAATGGCACAAGGAGAACATTCCTTGCTGCTCCAGCAGATCTCAGGGACTGCTGCTCTCAATTCCCCATCAATACACTCCATGGAAAGTAGTCAGGAAATCAGTACAGATCCAAAGGCAGCTTGGAAAATATTTCAAAGAAATAATTCAACATTTTGCCTGAGCCTACATTCTTTTCTTCAAATATAAAATACATACATATAGTGTATTCAGTGCTTTTTAATCTGTGTGCAAGAATTACTGAGGAAATGTACTTTCAGCATGAAATCAAGGTAATTCCTCGGTTTCATACAGAGGAAGGCTCCTATTTACACTTTCTTTACTCCCTCCTGTTATTAGGTCCTAAACTGGATGAACTAACTACATGTTTCTTAATTTTATTTAAAGTTATACTTAATGCTATGTAAAACCAGAGCCTGGTTGCCACCAGATTGGTTAAAACCCTGGAAAATCCTCTCTCAATCCATCTAATTGAGTCCCTTTTTCTGCCCCTGCAGATCAAAGGTGTTTCTAGTACAATTATTTGACTTTGCAAACTGGTTGAAGTGGCATAAGAAATGAGTGTGCAATTGCTAGTTCTGGGACTTGCTACAGAGCCACAGTTGTAGAAACAAACCACTATAAAAAACTGAGACTGGGAGAATTGATTGAATTTAGTCCTGAAAACTTATTGTTTGCCTTCAATTTTTAGATACAGAAGGAACTAAACCAGTTATTTTTACAAGGAAAAAAGTCTTTAATCTCATGGGTATATAGAGACTTGTAGCAGAATAAGGCTAGAAACATAGATTAATACCTGGAAAATGTATTCCAACAAGTTTCTTTTGGAGAGGAGAGATTAGTGGAAGTTAGATGTTGTATTAGTTTATTCCAACAGAAAAATGTGGAGAACAATGAAGAGGAAAGGATCCCTAAATTTTCCCATCAAAACAACCTGTATAATTGTGTGGTTTTTAACACAAAGAACAGTTGAGCCAAATACAAGAAGGCCAAATACCATATTTTCAGGGAAAATACAATTCACTTTCATTTTTCAAAGTTTTTTAAAAAAAAAGTGTTACCACACTATGGATGAAACTTACATCAGATCCAGAGATTTTCTAGTAATCACTGGAGAAGTTTTTATGCAAGAAGGCAATATAGCTACAGTAGCATGGATTTAGGTGGAGAAAATCCAAATGAAAATTGTCCAAGAACAAGGGAATTGAGATGAAAACAGACAATTGTTTTAGAAGAAATGGCTCATTGCAAATATAATTTCCGAAAACTCATTGAGTTATTAAATTGCTTCAAAGATGGCAATGGATATTTCCTTATTTGAAAACATTAAACACTTGTGAGGCATAATAATTAAACAACCAGCACAAATTAATCTAATTATGAGGTTGTCTAGCAGCACAGTGACACATGGAGTTCAAATGAATAAAGAATTTTTTTTTTTCCAGATGAATTTACAAGATGAGTGGCGAGGTCACTAAAAAAGTAAGAGTTCTTTAAATATTCTTTAAATATATAAAGTGTGGCACCTGAAGTCATGGTTTATAACAAAGGCTGAAAAGGCATATAATATTAAGTCCATTGGAATCTTCTATCAGTATCTTGCCTTTCTTTGTTGTTACTTCAGTCAACTGGATTCGTAATGAAGTATTTTACAATAGCTGAGCAAATACAGACAGGTAATAAAGTAGATTAATTTGGTCATAAGGTTTTTCCAATTTTCAGCATTGATTATTCAGCATTATCATTAGCAAGCACTTTTTTCCCCTCACTAAAAAGATCATACAACTCACTGTGTTAAACGTAATTTTGTTCCAGTTATTCAATTGATGTCACACATATGCAAAGATTAGAACTTCAGACTAATCCACTTTACTGTAAGATTTTCCTCTTTTCATCCATCACTCTAGCAAAATAAGAATCCACACATATCCCATGTCTTCTAAGTAAAATAAATGTATTTGAAACAGGGAAGTTAATTCAGTTACTGGAACTTAGTCTTCATTCACATTTAGTGATAAACAACATGAGACCAAACAACTCTGTACTTGAAACCATCCATATTGCCCTTCAGTACTCTTACCATCCTTCAGACACAGGCCAAGTCTTCCCAGAACCCACAGAAGCAAATATTTGCAGGTCAGATCATTCATTACCTGGGAGAGCACAATCTCCTGTACCATAAAGGGTGTTTATTACACAATACAGCAGCTCCTCACTCGGTGGCTCTAGGGAGAACCAGATAGCAAGGAACAGGGATGGATAAATCCTTAAGCCCCATCCCCACCACCTGGAGAGCCTGGAAGATCAAAGCTCATCCAGGCTTCCTTCACCAAGGCTGCCAATAACTCCTTCCAGAGGTGGGTGATTCAGATTTGCATTTTAAGATCATTTATTAAGAATCGGCTTTATGGTTCAAACACGTCTGCTTGTAATCTGAAGATAGGAGAGCTTGCCCCAAAATCTAGGGGTCTTTTTCCTTGATGAGAAATAGTGCAAAACTCAGGACAGCCTCCCTGTTAAAATGAAATTAATCAAATTCACATTCCAAAAACTGATACTGAAAGCCTTTAATTTGAAGTTCTCCTTAAGAAATTATCCTTTTCTGATTGTGGAAGTCCATTTCTGAGTAAATAACTCTTTTCAGTTTCTTCTGTAGAACTCAAGCATTAACAATTCTTGAGCATATCTTTTATACAATGAGCATATAAATTTTGTCTATATAAGTTATAGACTTATTTACATGACTGGAGATGTAGTAAAATGAGATTGAGAAACAAGTGAAAGATGGAGAAAATAAGCTCTTGGTACAAAGCCTCCAAGCAGCCTTCATTTCCTTTTAATTTTCTATGGGTACAATAGCTGCATCCTCTGTTTGTTTTTCCCTGCTTTCCACTCCCACTTTATCACATTCTGCACAATAATATGAGAGTTTTTGTCTTAACTGCGCTTTGAGACAGCTGACAGCATGGACAGTAAATTTCAAAATGGAATGGGTTTGAATATTGGAACATGAGATGATTTCAAAAGAAAGAAATAGGATTATTTTTCTTCTCCCTTCTGACCATTTCTCGTTTTTCACTGCCAGCCTTGGGGTGAAGCTTCTGAATGGAAAATCCCCAGTTCATGTGATGATCCATTTTTCCATTCTTTCCCATGTTTGTCAAAGCCTGAGTGTTTTGCAGTGTTATGTCTCTTTTATTTAAGATCTAGGATGCTCTTAAGTAAGACAGATAGTCTGTTTTCAGTGCTGTGACATGTGTCTGTTTATGAATAATGAGTATGACAGACTGATTAATAGTCATTTTCTATGTGGGAAGAGGCTGGAAAGGAGGACACAGTATGGAATAATTATTAATGAAGTACAGTCAGCACCATGCAATGGATAAGGACTGTGGGGGGTAGAAAGGGGGGAACATAAAGGGAAAACTGCCCAAAATCTCCAGAGAGAATGGAAAGTAGGTGGTCAAGGAGAACATCAGAAAAGAGGAATAACATGAATGGAAGGCAGTGAAAAGTGAGCAAGAGTCACATAACCTTAATGCATGAGCATGAAGGGCCTCTGTTTGATTCCCTAATGCAGGTAAGTAACGGAGATGATCAGAGCAGTACCTCACTGGCAAAATTGTAATATATATTTTATCCTGACTGAATTGATGAGTGCACAGGGTATCAGTGTCAGTAGAGCCACAGCCCGAGTCTCATTCAGCCGCTTAAATCTGCCACTCAAACACTGAATCGCAGTTCTCAGATTAAAGATCTGCCAAAGTGAGCGCCTGCTGGCATTTCCCCACTGCTGGTATCAGCATCTCACAGTACCTGCCAGAAAGTCCCAGGCTGAACTACCTGGTCTCAGACAGACCATACAGGAACTGCAATAACTGTAGCTGGAGAACATAACATTTGGAGCTTACCAGCAGCAACCTTTTCTATCAATTTAGCCATTCCTGACAAGGAACATGGAAGAATTTTTCAAGATTCAAAATAACCCTAGGACAGTCAGGCTTGCATCACCTGACACTTATTTTTTATGTTCAAGAACCAGAGCATGCAGTAGCTCACCTCTAGTGACAAACATTTGTCATGGACATGTTTTAGCCATTCATTAATAGCTTCTAAAATTCTCAGTAAAGCAAAGGAAAAACCTTAGAAAAGAGAAAAAAAAATGACCATGCATATGGTAAAGCAAGTTTGAGAGTAATTCTAACACAGAAAGCAAGAAAATAATTAAAAAATACCTATCCATGCACACAAACCCCCCTTTATTGCCTGTAGAGGTTGTACAGTGGTCCTACAGGAAAGCCAGTAAAAAAAATATTGTTACATAATTAAATAAAATGTGCTTTTATTTTTCCCACTAGTTTCCTACTAGTTATTATTTCCCGCTGTAGTTTTTTAGAAGTAGAAAAAATAACATTGGAATCCTTTTATTTTAAATATGAGAAGTTGCTCTGTATGTGCACATCCATGGACAACCATCCATACTAGCTCTGGCTAGTATTGCTCATCACTGATCTTTCTCACCAAGTAGTATTTTCACCCTCTAAAGAGGCTGTAAATTAATCTTGAAATAGGGTTATGTAACACCTCATTTTTAACAATTTTCTCTTTATTTTCTCCTGAAATAATAACTTTTCTGTGAAACACTAGAATCCCCTGTGAGTGCCCTCTGTGTCAAGCAGAGACTCAGAACCAGCATGAGACCTTCAGTTCCTATTCCCTGTCGCAGAGAGTTTTAAAGTCTCTTCTCTATCCTTATCTCTTAGGAAAATAGTGGCTTTTTTTTCTCCCTTTTACCCCACTTGGTCATAAAAAAATTGAATGTATTTGCCATCCTGCTTTATTGTGTTTTTCTCCATACTTTCCTCTTCCTCATTGTAGGTACAATGGACAAATACTGTTATTGTGGCTAATAGTTGTTGCAGTAGATGTGGTCAGGGGACCTCCAGTGGCCTGTGAGGGGCTCTGAGCCCCCCATTGCCCTGGCACCCTGTGTCCCCTGGGCACCCTGAGCACCCTCGCCCAGCACTGCCAGCACAGGGTCAGCCCAGCAGTGCGAGGACACCCAGGACACTTTGACCACAGCTGCTGAAAGGTCTTTTTATTAAAATGCATGAATACCTGAAAAGAACCTGTAAGCATGTTTACTCAATTTAACATCTGGATTATAAATAAAAGATGGCTGGAGAATGGGATTTCTCTGCAGACTACGAAATGAAGGGCCTTGCCACTAACTTATTTTAGCATTTCTCTGGAATAGAATTTCCAGTTCATTTGGTTATCAGCAACACTCTTTGTTTTCATGCTGAAGAGGCGATTTCAGTGCCCAGTGCAGTTTGATCCATTTAGATCTGATTGGTACTGCTTTGAACTGCTTTTGTTTGGTTTGATGCAGTTGGATCTGGGCTGAACTGGTTTGATCTGATTTTATCCAGTTTGATCTGGCTGGAATATGTTGCCTGTATATTAATTCTCACTCTAAGGAGATCTGCAGAGCTCAGCTGGAAAGAACTGCAATGGATTTTACCCATCTGTTTTCAAAGTTATTTGTTGTTCTTCATACACTGCTCACAGGTTTTTCTGTTCTATTTTCTCTTGGTCCCCGTGCCCAGACTCTAGGATTATTTTGTTTAATTCAATGAATACTTGCCTCAGTGATATGTGGAACCAGGCAAAAACCTCATTTGCAGGATGTAATTTCTGTTTCCAGTGCCCGGTCTTGTCAATCAACTGGTCTCAAGCTTCCACAAAAGTATGTCAGATGATACATTTTTCATGCTATCCCCTCTAATCAGTGTGAAAGGAAAAAACATATTATTTGATCTACAGTGGTTCTGTATTAAATAAAGATTCAGCAGCCACAGATAAGACAAAGCCTTAATTAATTTTTCAGAATCAAGTCTTTCTACATCAGATTTTCTTTAACCCTTTACCAGTTGGAAACTACCAAGGCAGATGATCAAAGAGGCCATAATACAGTGACTGGCCCTACAAGTAGGTGAAATACGATGAGAGCAAAGGAGAATGTTTTCCCTTCTTCTCCTTTCCCTCCTTCTCCAGATCAAGCTGTTTGGTCTTTTGTGCAATAAAGGATGTTCTTCCTGAAAAATTTCTCACATTCAGCCCCAGCTTCTTGAGAAGACTTCTCCTTCCCTGGGTAAGGACCTTATCTCCTGCAACACAGAACACTATTAACATGATTTTTGGAAGGTGCCCTAACATACTCAATTACAGGTCAAGTTTTCTTTGTTAGATGCAGAAAGTTGGCCATTTTTGGGAAGTCTTAGGAAGGCCCATGTCATCCCAGAGTGCTTACTGGGGGACCAGAGTGGGAATGGGAGAGGAATGAAATGGCATCTAAAAAGATCCATAATCGGCTACCTCTTGTAGTCATTCCCCAGTGCCTGAATGGGCTATTTAAGTACATGAGGCTCGAGTACCTGTGTGGTGGGTATGAAGGAAACCAGCTCCTGATGTTTCTGTCCACTGTGGATCACTCTTTTCCTTCTCTGGTCTTTTTTTTGCCATTCATTTCATCATGTATATAAAGTGAAGCAAGGAAATTCAGTTGGAAATGCCGGAAAAAAGCTGGAAATGCCATCTGTTTGGTGTTGTTTATTTTAGTTTATCTATGAGCAGAAATTCCTGTCTGCGAGAAAGGGGTACGTGGATAAAGAGGATGGCATGTTCTTTGGAGGAACACAGCCTGCTCAGAAACGTGAAGTATTTACTGTTTGTATTTCATCTGTATATCAAAATCATAAATTAACTACCTTCTAGACTTTTTACCATTTCTTATCATTCTGCCCATTTCAATTTATATCTTTGTCCTATAAAATGTAAAAGCTTCCGAAAATTGCTTGGAAAGGGACCATATTACAAATAAAAACATCACAAAACAAGATAAGCTGTATTTCTTTTTAACAGCTCATCATCAGTTGTCCCAAGAGAATACTTTTGTCTCTGGAAAGAAAACCACTTCAGCTGAAATAATTCCTCCGATTTTTAATTAGTACATTCCTCTTCAGGAGTCATCTTTTAATAGCTAGTTCCTTCACCTGCCCCTCTTTCTTAATTCTTGAGAACAATCCCCTCAGCAGTTCCAGCAGTGATGTGCTTTGCACAATGACATTTAAAGATAAATCATAAAAGAAATAATAAAACTGACCAGCTCAGAGATTAATTTTAGAATTAATATAAAATAAATCCCAGCTACTTTTAACTCTAATTTTATTTAAGTTAATGCAAACAGAAAGGAATAGACACAATACTTCCCTGCAACATAGAATCACAGAATAGTTTGGGTTGGGACGAACTTTGAAGATCATCTGGTTCTAACCCCCTGCCATGGGCAGGGACACTTTCCACTAGACCAGGTTACTCCAAGTTCCACCCAACCCAGCCCTGAACACTTCCAGCTGAAGATGGGCTTGCACAGCCTGAGAAGCCATAAGAGACCCCAGGTACTCCAGCACTCTTCTGCTTTTGAGTAGCAGCTCCCACCACAGACTGATGGGCTTTTCAGGACAGTATTTGGTGTCACTAATTGCTCTCTCCTCCTCACCAGGTCCCATGAAGAAACCTTGCTGGCTCCTTGCAAATAGCCTGTGACCTTTCCAGGAGCAGAGAAGTGCCTGCAAACTCACTGGAAATGATGCTCACCCGTGATTTTCGCAGGTGTAAACCTGTCATTTTAAGTTATCATTTAGAAAACCTGAGAAAATTAAGTTAGAACAATATTAATATTTTATGCCATATAATGATTCCAGGTCAATACTGAATATTTCCCGACCACTCTTCACAGTGTGCCTTCAAATCTACAAGCAAAACAGTAAAGAGTTCTTACACATGAACATACACATGGTGTTCCAGTAAGTACTGTGCTTTGAAAGTATGAGAACTGTAGGTAGCAGGAAAAATAAATTACTTCGAGGAAATGCATATTCCTCTTCTAAACTCCTATATAGGCTGGTTTTTTTGAAAGACCTAAAATTGGAAATCAACTGATTTCTTATTTCTGCACAATATGCTGCCTGGCTTACTGCTGCTCAATGATTATTTTCATGTGAACTTCAAGAGCCTCTGCTCTCTTTAAAAATACGTATTTTATTTTCTCCTTCATGAAGGAGTTTGCTTTTTTCTCATCAGTAATTCCATTTGTCTGGGCACCAGTACCATTGAACTCAAACAAGGCTGTTTATTCTTCTGCAATTTGAGTCACAAGAAGAAAAACCCAGACATCAAAGTGTCTCTGAGCACTGCCACACTAAAAGCAGCCACTCGAGGTATTGTGCACACTCACACAGGTTGTAAGATAAAAACCAGAAACCCTCCAAATGTCTACTCAGAGACACAAGTGTGAGCAATTTCATCTCCACATCTACATTAGGTGTTACTGTAACTCCTGATTTCTCAGATCCATTCTTTATACTTACATTGATACTTTGAAAATACTTCTCTACTTAAAAAAAAAAAAAAAAAAATATATTTTTTACAAGGAAAGTGATTGGACAAGGCTCTCAATTGAAAGTGTATAGATTTAGGTTAGATAATAGGAAAAACTTCTTCCCTGTGAGGGTGGTGAGGCCCTGGCACAGGTTGCCCAGAGAGGCTGTGGCTGCCCCATCCCTGGAAGTGTTCAAGGCCGGGTCAGGGCTTGGAGCAACCTGGGATGGTGGAAAGTGTCCCTACCCTTGGCAGGGGGTTGGATCTGGATGATTTTTTAAGGTTCCTTCTAACCTAAACCATTCTATGATTCTGTGATTCTAGGGAAGAGAATTGTCATTGTCAGGTTCAACATTGTCAGGCTTCAACTCTGGGACCCATCACCTTTGTTGTCAGACCAGGAAAACTTTACTGGCTTCACCTACTTTCATCTGAAGCACAGAATCACATATCAGGAAATCTGGATCATCATTCTGATTTAATGGTATAGAAGGAGTTTTAAGCAGAGTGGTTCATCACAGGGACTGATTCCCAGGGCTCTGCTGTGTGAAAGGCTTGGTTGGATAAGTGCCAGATAAGAGCAAGAAATAAAAAATAGTAGACATATTCAGTGAGCATCCTTTTAAAGTCACCAATAAACACAATAAATATTTATGCTAAAATAATGTTCTAACAGCTTATGAAAAATGAGAAAAAGCCCAGTGTTGGGTAACAGCTGACTGCTTCAAACCTAGCACAGCTGATCAAGCAGAGTTGATGAAATGGAAGAAAACTGAAAATTGATTCCAAAGTCACACACACACAAAAATACAAAAAAAAGAAGGTCTGTGGAGGAGAATTTCTGACAAAGAAGGTTTGATTTTGAGAGGGTAGAAAAAGAAATGACTACTTAAAATATCTCTTTCCTGCAAAGAGGTGACAGCAAATCAAGTCCCTGAGTTGATGACAAATTTGCTGTCGATGTACAGGATGAGTGGAAGGTATAGAGTCTCCAGCTGCCTGATTTTGTCTGTAACTGCTGATGGAATTTAATCTTTTGTAAGGGAGTCTTTGGTGATTCAGGGTGGGCAGGACCTGCCTCTGGCAGTGGATCAGTGGGGACCAGAGACATGGCCAAGAGCAGTGGGTGAGGCTGAAGTGGGGGTGGGGGGGTGAGGGTGAGACCGTATCTCAGGGCAGAGATCTTCAGGCCTGGCTGCAACAGTGAGACAGCTCCTCACATCTTGAAAACTGTGAATTTTTCACTTTTTTTCAGGCTCTGTGCTCCCAAGGAGTCTGCAACATTGGTAACTCCCAACACATTTTCATACACAACAGCTAAGGAATAAACCCTACTTAGTAAAAGTTTTTTTTTTGAACACTACCTTTTTTTTTCTGCTTCTGCTTGACATTGAGCCAAATAGCTCAGTGTCTAATAAAATAGAAGCTCTATAAATGCATATTGTTGAAAGATCTAAAAAAAAAAAAAAAGAAAAGAAAAAAATATATATGTACTGATTTTTAGTACCCCTGCTTTTGTAAGTAAAGCTTTTACATTAATTAGTATCTCCACATGCTTACAGATTTGGAGATGTCCCAGAAAAGAGTTTCTAGGGATTGGAAGCCTCTGGCAGACTTCAGCAAAACATAATAGGTCAGAGTAGAAAAGACCATTAATACTCTGCCCATCCCATTGTGAAAAGAAAAATGGCTTCTGTAAATGAGTAACAAATCAAGAGCTTAAGCAAGGGGAAAATTACATTATGGAAGAGGGCTTCGGTGGATGGATGCCGCGTTTGTCCCTGCCGGGTCCCTCGTGGAGCGCTCAGGCGGCGCTCTCCTGGCACCTACGCGTGCACACAACCTCACCTGCGCAGGTGGTCACGAACAGCCGCTCACAGCCACAGGCTGGGCACGAACCGGAGACACAGAGGCGGGAGGGGCTCTCTGCATGCAATTCAAACACCCCGAAGGCAACAGAGGCAAGAAAGAACAACAACCGAAAGCCCGAGCCACTTTTATCCCGAAAACTCCCAAAGGCGGGCAGAGCATCCAAAACCAATGGTCTGAGGGCTCGGGGGCAGAGGCGAGGTTGAATGGCATAACAGGGGCCAATGGGAAAAGGGATGGGAGGGGGAGAGGGCCAGTGACCAGCAGGATCTAGACAAAGGGAGAACCTTCTAGCACAGTGTCGTAATGAGAGACCACTTTTAAGGCAACTTGGGGGGTGTAAAGTGGACTTAGCCACCACAACATTACATTACCTTCTGATTTCAAATCTTTATAAAGAGCATAGAAAGAAGGATGGTCGACATCTTTTACTTAGAGGCACCCCACTCCCTTTCAAACCTTCAAATTTGCATTTTTCAGGTAGGGCCCCTTGCACTTCAGCGGCTTCCACAGAGCAAGTGAACCTGGGAGCTGCAACACAGGAAGTTCCATCTGAATATGAGGAAAAACTTGTTTACCATGAGGGTGACAGAGTACTGGAACAGACTGAGCAGAAGGATTGTGGAGTTTCCTTCCCTGGAGATATTCAAAAGCCACGTGGAGATGATCCTGGGCACCCTGTGGTAGGTGAACCTGCTTTAGCAGTGGGGTTGGGCTGGATGGTCTCCAGAGGTCCCTCCCAACTCCAACCCTCCTGTGATTAGGTGATTTAAGAAGCTAGCAGGATCAGGACACAGAGCACGTTGGGGCAGTAGGTTCTATTACTGTTTTCCAAGTATTTATTTTGAAAGCGTGTGGTGACCATTCTGCTCTAGTGGAGGTTTTGAAGAGATTAATTTATCTTCTTTACACTTCAAAGGATATATTTTTCTGTTGCTGAAACCAGACTGTTGGGGTGGCTCAGCCCGCTCTTGGGCTGAGGCCATGGAATGCCACTCAAACCAGGGCCATCCACGGGGTGGATTTCCCCACCCAAGACAGTGGGTTAGAAGGCAGATCAGGGGATGGCACTGAAGTCTAGGCCACCTCCCCCTGGGTGGTTCCTGGGTTCAAGTACCTCCCTCGCTCTGGAAAGTTCTTCATTGTTTGGCTGTTCATTGGTTCCCTGTTGTGACTCCCACCTCCCTGTTTTCCCCATTGGTTCTGGTCAAATTGTATCCTCCCCTTTGACTGTACTCCATTGGTTGCTTCCCTTTTCCCCGCCTTGTTCCGCCCCTCCCTTAAAGGCTGTGCACAACACCCGTCAGGGCCCTTCTGGTCCCTGGACTCTCCTGTTAATAAACCTGGTGGAACCCACATCAGAGGCCCCTCTCGCCTTCTTTGCCTCCGGGCTGACGCAAGCCAAATCCAATGGCCACCTGATGTGCCTCCCCCGAAGAGGAGCCAGCGCGTGCGTCCACCTTGCGCCTTTGGCAAAGTCGCCCAGTGAGGACGCTGTGGAAGCTAACGCTGCGTCCCCTCTGCCCGAGGGCACGCCGAGGCTCGTGTCAACGAGCCCCAGGTTGCATTAGCAGACTGACTGCATTTTAGAGCCACTCGTATTCAGTATTCCATCTGAAAATTTCTTAGCAGTAGAAACTACCTTGCAAGTGTTCTCTATATTCAAGACATGCCTTTACTAAAAAAAATAAAAAAATGTGATGTTATTCTGAAGGGGATTTTGGACCTTTGGCTCAATTGAAGTGGATTTTCTGTCATATTTTTATGAAGACCTAAAATGCTGGCTTGTTACCGTCCAACCATACCTCATGTGAAAATGGAAATCAGAAAATAATCAAGTACATGGAGACTAATCATCAAATAAAAGGAAAATGATAACTAGACAAACCAAAATGCTCTGGGGCAGCACAAAATAAACATTTGTTCCTAGGGAAATGACAAGTTGTACTTTGCTTGGCAGCCAGGAAAAACACAAATATACACCAGAGGAACAAGCTCAATTAAAGCAATTAAAGAAACACCCATCAGGAGTTGACCAAGTTCAAAGCTTTTCAAAATGCAAACAATAATGTTCATGATTGATGACATTTCTGTGTGCTGGGGTATTTCATACATTTTCTCTCTTGACGCAGCTCCTCTTTGATCAGTCAGGGAATAGTATTTAAGCATAAATGTTGCTGCAATATAGTTTATACTCCATTACAAGTTATTTCCGTAGTGAATGGGTTAAGAGAATAAATTAGAATCACATTTCTACACCTTGTACCTTTCTTGGTAATAATTTGACAGTTTTGTTACTAAAACCATAAATCTGGTTGAGTTCATCATAGTAGAGATGTGAGAAAATCGAAACTAACTGCTCTCTCAGCTTTGAATTATTTTTAATTTAGGAGAAAGAATTACTACCCTGCCCAGAAACAGGACTGGGTGGATTACTTGTAGTTGCCTCAGGGTGATAGCCTAGGTGCCATCACAATGAGAAAATTCTTGAAAACTCTGTAAACGAGCCTGATTTTTAAATGTTCCAGTTTTTCCTTTTGCTTCTGCACACAGAAGCAAAACTTTGCTTGGATGGAAGTTGTTTACATCTTATTCTAGTACATTTACCATGGCACAGCCATCTGTTCCCAGCCTGCTGGCTCTAATAGTACATCAGGAAAATACTGACCCCACGGGTTCCCTGCGCCAGTCAGGGACAGAGTGGGCTTGGGCTTTGTGCACTCTGTGTGCCATTTGAGCTTTACTGCATTGGCAATACTGGAAGGACACTCTGTGAAAATGCCCAGAACTGAATATCCTGCCTTGCTTCAATAAGCAAGGAAAGGGACTTCAGTATTAAAGACTCTAAAACATGCCATAAACTCAGTGGGAAAAACCTTTCTGAGGATTTCCCAGGAGGTACGGAAAGGTTAATGCAATTATTCACTTATATGCTTTTATTGCAGCTTCTCTTCCTTCTCCTGACTCCAGCAAATCTCCCCTACCCCCAATAAAAGCCAACCACCAAACCTATAACAAATCCTTCACATCACACCACTGTTTTTAGAGGGGTAGAGTCAGGCAGCCCAAATTACACAACAGAATCCTTAAGTACATGCTTAATTAAAACACTGAGTATTGGGAGTTAAATATATCTTTAAATGCTTGGTTCCATTGGGCAATAAAGCAGGATGTCACTTTCCAGACCAAATTTCAGCTATCATTTTCTTCCCTACAACCTTGTGAGCAGTCTCCAGCCAAGCTGCTACACAGGTTCCTTAAAGCACATCAGGGTTTGATTCCCTGCCAGCTGCAGCTGCTGCAGCTTGGAAAATGCCTCTGACTCACATGCCAGCCCCCAAATAGCTTTTCCTGCCCCAGGGCCCTCTTTCCACTAATAAATGTAAAATTAAAGGGGCTTGCCTTTAGATTTACATTTTCCTTATCAGCCTTAAGGAACTGTAGAAATAACATCTAAAATTTGAGGTTTTGGAGTAACCATTGTCAACATTGAGGTTCTTCTATAGCAAACATTGTGCCATGGAGTTTTCAAAGTTAAACAGTGCAACTTCTATTACAAACTTATATGCTCTAATGTTTTTTGTTTGTCAAGTTTCCCTTAAAGCACCAGCCCTTCTGCAGATTAATGGGGTTTTAGTCAGCTCTCAAAGTACCAATGGATAGTCCTGTGTTCCTTAACCCTACTGCAGTTCCTTAACCCTGTAGGGAATGGGAGGAGTAAACTGTCCAATATTCAACAGTTTGGGGGTTTCTTTTTCCCTTGAAAGAGCACTTTTCTTTTTCAAAATAACCATTCTGCCCCATCCTTCTGCTTGACAAACCTTCTGAAACCTCAGTGTGAGCAGACTGAGAAGCACAGCTCTATCCTCTACACATGGCACAGGTACTGCCAAGGTATTGTTTCAATAACAACTCCCAAGGCAACTTTCAACATTTCTTTAAACATATTACACTTAGAAGGACACACAGCTTTTAAGGATTTCCATTAAGCTCATCTAGGAAGAAACAATCTACAAAACACCAGTCACCCATGGGAAAAAATCCAAAATCAATATAAATATATTGCAGAAAGCATGATATTGCAATATGCTTTTTAATATTCTGAACCAGAAGTTTTAAAAGGGAAAACAGCATCACAAAACTAAGAACAGAAAAAAAAAACCCCACAAAAAAAGTCAGAAAATGTCCTTTAGCTGTTGAGAAACACCTGTGATTAATTCTGTCAAGGCAGGTGTCCTGGGGAGGGCTTGTGGGGTTTTCTTCTGGTTGCTGGCAGCTCTGTGATGACGCATTAGGTAGTTTAGGATGGGGCTGGACTCAGAACTTCCTTGGGTTCTCAGCATGGCACAAAGCCTGGAGGTGCTGACCTGCTTCCGTGGATGAGGTGAGCAGGCTGAAGTTGGTTGGGAGCCCTTTTACTTCTGATTTAGACACTCTTGAGTTTGCTCTACTTAAGAAGTGAATTATCCTGGTTTGTATACTACTGAAGCTTTGGTTTAGGCTGAGAGAATGTTGAGCTTGCTGGGAGCTGCTGTTGCAAAAGGCAGAGTGCTGGCCTGGGGTCTGCTCCCATTAGGAAGCAGTGATTGAGTGAGTGTTGCTTTTAAACAAATGTCTTACTAAACTTGATTTAAAATGTTGTGGGAGGACAGTAAGTAATGTGATCCTGTAATTTGACAAATTTTCAAACCAAATACAAAATTCTTAGCTCTCCAGGTTCTCTTGGGTGTTTATGTACTGTATGCTGTAGACCTGCAATGTTTCTGAATTATTGCAAGTGCCAACAGGAGAACAAAAGTAATTTTCGTGCAAAAAAAAATTTACTTTGGCTGGTTGGTACTTTGTTCCTTTTCCTGTCATTTGGAAATTACAGTATTGCTGAAAATTGCAACAAATTGATGCATGTTTCCAAGGTCGATGCATGTTTTTAACCATAACAAGGAACTCTGATTAGTTATTTAAAAGGAGGTTTATAAAATTTTATTATATTTAGTATATTTAGTCTGTATGAATGTTTGGGTTTCTTAAGGGAGTGAGTGAAGAAACTGGAAGGTGGTTTAATTTTAGGTTTCCACTCTGTTGCCTTTACTAAAAATGTAACTTTAAAGAAACAAAGAACAGTGTTAGGGAAGAACAGGCAGCAAAGGCATCTGTACAGCTGCACCTCTGTGCTTGAGCACTTGGGAGCTGCTGCTGAACAAGCAGAGGCTTGATGGCTCAAAATCCACACCAGCTTTGGCTTGAAGAAAAGGGCTGGAGTGTCAAGGAGAATGCTGCCTTCCCCTCTGGGTGATGGCAGGAATCTTCCATGGGGCTCACAGCAGCTTGTCAATCACTTAGAGGTAATTTGGGGTTTTGAAAGAAGAAATAGGTTTTGGGAAATGGGTTATGGAATTAGACTTTCCAGCAGGAATTTTAATGTAAGTTTAATTTATAGAAGCAATAACACAAGTTGGCTGCTGAGGCCTGGGTTCCAGCGCCTTGGAGGTACCACTTGGTCCTGTGTTCCCATGTTGCTTTGGCCAGGTGCAGGGGAATGAAAGCTCCCAGATACATTAAAATAGGGATAAAATTGAATAGAGCAGTATTCCCATATTTGCCTATGTTAGCAGGCTCATGTAAAAGGAGAGTTACAAAAGCCATTGTTTGCTTTCTTTTTTACTAACTTTCTGGGATAAGTGTGGGGATTATTCATAATCATAGATTAATTTATTAAATCCTCAAAGTAATATGTTGTAGCATTCATTGGTGATGCTCAGATGAGTAAGCAAATCAGAGGGTTAACAGCCTAAGAAGTGTTACAGCATTTGCAATGCATAGCTGGTTCTAAAAGCTACTTCACAAAGCAGCTGGTGATAATACAATGATGCTGCTCAAGGAAAAGATTGTTATCCAGCTGTCAACTGTCTTACATGTTTTCATCCATCAAGTGCTTTAAAGGGGCACCTTCCTATGCTGCTGTAATTTAAGCCTCATAGCTGTGACATCCTAGGTCCATTTTATGCAAATATGAATTATCTGTATGCCAAAAAACCCTCTTGATCTCCCTAGTGTGATCTTGAAAATTGAAAAATTCGGGAGATCTTTCCATCCCAACCACACAGGTGCATATAGAAGAGTATTTCCTGTCTGAAGAGTTCCCCTGAGTAGTAAATATCTACCATTCTTTTCTTGCTTTTTGCTCCTTTTTTTTATGCTTTTATGGATTTTATCACAGTTCTTACAATAAATCCTGTGTACATTTGCAACAATAGCTCTGCAGAGAGATTATTTGCTCCCTCCTTTCCAGCTATTCCAATACTCAGGATTAGATTGTTCACAGTTAAGAGTAAGACCACAGACATATGAAATGTGCTTTCTTATTTTTCCTACTGTTGCTGTCATTAAAAAGTCTTCATGTTTTATTTTCTCAAAGTTTACCTCTGCGTAGCGGGTTCGGTTTGTAACCGGGCGGAAACACCAATTTAGTGTAGTGGTTTGGTCCAAAATACTCATTACTGTTTATCTGCTGTGAGATAAGAATTAGGAGAAACGCAAAGCAGGCACCAAACTTGAAAGAATATAAAGAAGTTTATTAACAGACCTAAAAGAGGGGAAAAAAAAAAATTATACCACCTTCAGAGCTCTCCTCCTCCCCCCACCTTCCTCCCTTCTCACACTGACAATGTGAAAAGACAACCCTTAAGATGTTCAGTCTGTTTACCACTTCCATAATAACCTTGTTCAGGCCATTTAGAAAGAGAAGTCTCTTCTTGCTCATGCTATGAAAACATTATCACAACGAGACAGCCGCCCACTTCCAAATATTGTTCAGTCCATTTAGGAAGAGGAGTCTCTCTGCTCGCATGTGAGTCCCTTCCCCCGACTTGCAGCTTTTCCCGCAACTGCCTTCGAGGGTCCACTCTTGAAGTTTTTTGGGGTACAATTTCAAGGTTGAGCCGTTCAGAAACAAAAACAGAGGCCCTTCTCCTTCCCTGGGAGCAAAGGGTCTTCCTCATCTTCATCATTAGGACTATCTCTGGGAGCATCTCTAGGAACTGAGGTTTTCTCCTTTCCCATTTGGAGCCAAAGTCCTCATCTGGTCCATCTCTCCCTGTCCAAACTTCTCATGAAATTACAGCTGCGTCAGCATCTGCCTATCTCAGCGCAGGTGCTTTTGCTTATGAGTTGAACACTCCACCCCCCAGATCTTCATGGAATTACAACAGGATACTCTGATATATCATAGCTTCACAAGAGAATTTCAGCTTTAAGCATCTCCTCTCTCTCTTCCCTCAGGTTTTCAGCTCTTCACAGCAATAAAAAGGGTTAATCTCACCCAGGCCTTGCAGCTTTGCAGCTGGAATGTTGAATTTTTCTTATCGCAGTGGAGAGGGGGGAGAGCTGAGCCGCTCTGGCTGCCCACAGCAGGTCTGTGGGGGGGTTCCACGGCTGGAACAGGTCCATGGCTCCAGGATGGCCGTGGCCCGGCCCGGCCTGGCCCAAGCAGGGCCTGGCCAGGCCCACTGGCCCCCACACGGGGCCCGCAGCCACCTGTCCCAGCACCAGAAACGAGAGAGAGCTTGGAGGGGGAGTTTGCCTATTCTTAAATGTGGATCACAGAGGTGGTCACAACTTTAAGTGGCTTAGAGAATTGTCCATATTCAAACTGGCCGCTGATAGGTTCTGTCAGGTCCCAGAGGAAGCTGTAAGCACCCCTTAGCAAGGACATCCCTTCCGGGACTATGCTTGCTAACCTATGACACTCTGGAAGGCGTATTTTTAAGAGTATGTATCTACTTCTATTAAAATAATACTTTTTGCAGTTAAACATCTATCTAGAAGTCTGAAAAGATCAGACTCTAAAGACTCAAAAACCTTGTTTTATTTTCCATAGCTTGTGATGTTCAGTTAACCTGCAAATGCTTCAATAGCAATTAGGGAATAAAGTCCTAAACCAGTTTATGATTATTCTCGCAAGTGTTTTTAGCTGTATTTAAGTAGTTGGATGATTTAATATGTGAAGCTTAACAGCCGTAATATCTGACTGAGGCCTGCCAAATATTCATTGAACTTACTGACTTCCTTGATAGTAAATATTCATGAAGTAGTGGTAACTTGGATTCATGTTTTAAGATGAAAATGAGTATTAAAAGCAGGATGTTGCCTTCTGCTGAGCTGTTCTCTGCACCTTCTAAGGAGAGCGATGGAGCAGGGCTGAGGCAGCAGGAGCAGGGCTGATCTCTGCTCTGGCATTTTGAAGCTCTTGCCATGAGTCTGGATGGCATTTTCAAACATGAATTAGCTGCAGGAACGTGAACTGGATTGACAATAAGTGGGTAATGCAAGTTATATGCCATTGCCACTGCATTCCTAGCCATTCTGCTGATGCTTTTCTGGGATGTGCTAGATCTCTGCCACCGTGGGTTTATTGGGACCCTTGGCTAGAAAGGAGGAGAGCAGGAGGCTGGTTCCAGCCCATCCTGGCTGACTGAGGTGATGATGTTCATGCCAGTGTGCACAGGGGCTCCAGCCTTTTAGTCTTCTGTGGCTTAGCCTGATTGTCCACAGGAGCTGGAATGCTGAGATAAGCACTGGACTTTGGCTTGTGGTCAGCCCTGAAAATTGACTTCAGTCTGAAGGACTAGGGTAAATACTACTGAGTGTATTAGTATTGACCTGGCTGCAAGATCAGTGCCTGTGCTTCAGCTGGGAATGTATTTGAGCAAATCTGTGTGGCCCTGCATGTATTTTATAATACAGTGTTTAATGAGCTGTTAATTCTGTTTGTTGCCACTGTATAAAACAGATAAAACAAAATATATTTTCTGCTCCCAGAACATATAAATCCTGGTGCTGTTTCTCCACTTAGTTGACACTGCCTAATAGCAACACTCTGCCTTTGCTGTCAGGGTGTGTGTAGGAGTCTTTCAGCCTAATTTTGCATTCTGTTAACACCATGTTTCTCTTCAATGTTTTCTCTCATTGTTGCATCTGATGTTTTGTAGACTTGTGTCCGTGCTGATGCAGCCTGGTGCAAGGAGCACCAATTTACCTCTGTTTCACTGTTCATTATTTTCTAGATCTCTACTGCAATTCACAAATCCATGCCAATGTCACTTTTCCACAGCCAGTGCTTCCCAGGTTCTCTTGCCACTTAATTGGAAACATTCTTGACAGGAATGACAGATATGCCCGAGGAAGAAGTAGTGTCTAGGGGAGAGTGTTCAGATAAAGCTGAAATTAATAAGATGAGTTTATGATGATGCTCTTGAATAAAGTGGCTAATCAATATAGCACACTTTAACAGAAACACTCATCCTTTTTAAGTGAAGAGACTTGTCAGTGGCTAGAAGAGAGAAAAAGTGAGAGAAACTTGCTTTTGTGGTGTTAACAGGGCTCTTACAGTTAAAGTTAAGGTTTTAAAGCAATCTTTGAGATTCATTTTCCAGAAACGCAAATATTTTGTAGTTAGAACAAGAAAAATAAGTAGGGATGGTTATAGGATTTGTTGTTGGAAGAATGCTTCTTTTCCACTACTGGTAAGGGGTATTTTTGTGCTTTTTTCTTTTTTTGTTTTATACAAAACAGCCTAAAGGGCCACAGCTGCTACCAATTTACCAATTGGGCAGGCTGGCATTAGGAAGGGTACACTGCTACAGTAACTTTTTTCCTCTCTCTCTCTTTTTTTTTTTAATAAATACATTTTGCTGATTCTATATTCAATATCATTTCTGGGACCCCCAAGCAGTCTTTTTCTCCATGCAGAGGCTTCCCTACAGCTGTCCTATCAATGGAAAATGTGACTTAAGTGTTCATCAAGTGCAGTGGATTTAAGTCCATGAAGACTGGGCCATAACTCTTAAATGCCTTTTTGCAGTCTTTTTCTCACTTGGTATTTATATTCTAATGGTTTTATTCCTTGCAGCCAGGCATGGCAGGTTACTTGTTATTCCAAAGTTATCAATAAGCTAACCCCTTCTGTGCATCTGTCCTTCATTCTGTCTGTCCTGGGTTTTTCTTTGCAATGCAACAGATTCTCTTTCCTTTTGACATTGTTGGCTTTGTTATGGGCTATGAGATTCAACTCCAAACTGTAGACAGCCACTATAAAATAATATCCTTTAGCAGCTGTAAGCAAAGTGTGATTTTCATTGTTTGCCTGTGGTGTGTGCTGCTCTCCCCATGGGGTTTTCCTGGTATTGAGGGAAAGTTCCCTCACATAAATTGTGGCAATTGCCTTGCTCGTTACACTCATAGCCATAGAATTGTTTAGGTTGGAAAAGATCTCTAAGATCCTCAAGTCCAACCATCAACCTAACACTGCCAGGACCCATATCTCTAAGCACAAAATCTGCTTGTTTTTTAAATCCCTCCAGGAATGGGGACCCCAGCACTGCCTTGGGCAGCCTGTTGAAATGCTTGACTTCACTTTCAGAGGAGAAATGTTTCCTAATACCTAATCTAAACCTCCCCTGGTGCAACTTTAGGCTGTGTCCTCTTGTCCTGTGAGCACCCAGTTGTTCAAACCCCAATTACCTAAAAGGGTAAATAATGCAAAGTCAATTGCATATGTTGTACCCTGATAACTTCCACCAGGAAACACATTCTTCAATTTTTTTTTTTAATTTTATATTTCCATATACTTCCTGAAGGGGTCTTTTTAACAAGTATGGAGGTTGTGTGTCAATCGCTCCAAAATGGGAGTTCATGGTAGCAAGGACACATTTCTCAAACAGCATATTGTGACATGGTCATAGCAGAGTGGCCGTGGCAAGCAGGGATGTTTGGGATTTGGAGAAGCAGTGCTATGGGTTTTCCATGTGCCTTTAATTTCTGATCTTCCTGTGTAATCAATATTATGTCCTGCAACTCTGAAATCAGCATCCCCAGGAAGGAATTCTCTTCACAGAGGCATCTGGTGGTTTTTATCTGCAAGCAGGAAGCTGGCCAAACTCATAAAGCATCTGCCTTGTTAGTCCTGCTCCTCTGCCCCTATGTTTAGTTTTATAGTTGTGCTGCCTTTCCAGATTGGTTTAAATTTAAAATATTACATGGAACACGTTTCAAAACAAGATTAAAATGACAGTATGGTTTGGACTCCATCCTAAAAATATTTGTTTTCCTGTTCCTTAAGGACAAAGACTCTGCTCTGATTTGTTTGCTGCCCTGGGTTTTAGATCCAATCTGGGCATGAGAATGCCTTATGTGGATTCAACCCAGTAGGAGGAGATCTCTTTAGGCTGAGGTAATGTGGCCCCACAGGAACATGAGGCAGTGCAGAACCAAAGCTGGGATGCAGTTTCTTTTGTCATGATTTGTGTATTTTGCTGTACCTTTTGTTTATACTTTAAACAATAAATCACCAATAACAGCCAGATGGGGGAAGCAGCTGAGCCTTTTGGACCCGTTTTCATCTCTCGCTTTCCCAGTCATTAATGAACATTAATGAACATCCAAGGAGCTTTTATTCCTATGGGCAATATTTAATTTCTCATGTATGACTTGGGGACAAAGTGAAAAAGGAGAAGAAGTGGAAAAACTTCCCCAATGCCTCCCCAAACCACATAGGTGTTCATTTGTGCCTCAGTGGAACAACGTAAATGTTTGAGTAACCTTGTTTTTCTCAAATATTGTTAAGAGAGTGAATCCCTGCAATAGTGTGTTATTCCACAAACCTTGCCTGTGGGAAAGACCCATTAGAGAAATCAGCTGTGTGTAAGCCTAGTAAATTTTGAAGCAAGGGGGGAAAAAGTGACTGTGGTAGTGTCAGATGGCAAAACTCCCATTGTTTCAGGAGGATCAATATGTCAGTAATTGGTCCTGCTTCTCCATAGAATGAGAAAGGCGGGAAAACCTGCCCACGTGAGAGAAGTGATGTATATACATAGTATAGGTGGCACTTGTTAAATTTATTTAATATTTCTAATGAGCATCTTCTAATTTCCGAAAGTGTAGCCTTGGTGAAAGCAGAAGTTTTTGCAGGAATTTTCTCATTTTTATTGCATGTTTTAACTTGACATTATCAAAACATGAAATTCTAGTATTTTTCAAGTTGTGTGGGAGCATAAGCTCAGCAAATCTGTGTGATGTTAACATTCCATACACATAACTTCTATGTGCTGAAAATTGGAGATTTAAATTTATTACTGCTATTTCAATGTTTGGGTTTTTATTTTTTTTAAATGCATCCAGTCTGAGGTTCCCTTGCATGGACTAATTTAATTCCACTTGTTTTGCTGCTGGGACTGAGAGGGAGACCTGTGGATCTGGTGCAGTCAAGCCTGTCTCTGTGCACTTGCATCCCAAGCCCCTGCTGGTAAAGGGAACATTTTTTCCTTTGTTGCAATGTCTAAAATGGCTTTTCTCTGCCTCTCGTAAAAGGAGCAGGCTTTTATCACATCTCTTCTTGACCCTGCACATTCCCACAGGGATGCAGTTTCTTCTCATGGATGACTGTTACACAGAGCTGTAAAATCACACATGGCCACGCTCTGCCACCAGAGCAGTGTGTGTTTCCACCATGGGATGCACTTACATGTGACTGGCACATTTCTACTAAATCAGTGCCTTAGCTTAAACGAAGCCTGTTTGCAATTCCAGTAATTAATGTGTGCTTACTGAGCTGAGGAATACAGGGGTCTGTGCAAATTAATGTAAGGCATTTGTAGAGCACCCACTCCAGCAGGTTAAATGGAATGTGTGTAGGAAATATTCCCTTACACCTGCTGCATGGGAATGAGGTGTTCAGGCAGATAAAGCAGGCAGGCTGCAATCACCCCAGTGACTGCCAGGAGCAAGTTATGGATGGATTCTGTCTCGGGGTTTTAATTGCAAAAATGAGACCGAGTTTGGTGGCTATTGATTTTGCTATTTGCTTCACCAGTCATTTAAATGAGTGTGGAAGGGAACTCTTGGGTGTTACACTACAGAGAAATCATTTCCATAAAGCAATTGTGGTTTGTTGTCTTTACCAGGCATCCTGACTGCATTTTCTACATGGGAATTCAGGACAGGGAGAGGTTTGGGATCAGTTTTCTTATTAACCTTCTGGCTTTCTAGTCTATTATTTTCTGAACACTGTTTTATAACATACTTTATGTAATTAGTGCAAATCCTCTTATAATGGCAGCTCTCCTTGCAACAAGATAATCTGAGCCTGGAAAAAACATTTTGGGTTTTGTTTCCTCAAAATGTTACTCCTTGAATAAAGAAATTGTTGGAATTTAATGGGTCCAACTGAAGCTGATGACAAACAGCCCTTGGGTGCGTCACCAGGGGCTTCTTTTCTCTTCCTTTTTTTTCTTCTTCATATGAACTATTTTACTTCATCACCCAAGCAGGGTTTGAGATACTTGACCACACCTGGCTTTTCTGAAGCTTGTGTCAGGAAAAATGTCTGCCACTGTAAAAAGCACAGATTTGTAGGATCTGGGCTAAGGCCAAATCTTTCACTAAGAAAAACCTGTCTAACCTGACTGGTGATGTTCAGCAAAGAATACAGAAATAACATAGATGAGACTTTAAAGAATAAACCTGCTGAGCCAGAGAAGTACTGAAAACTTTGGCAGAAATCTACCCTGTCCCAGTGAGTCACAGTGCACTTGTGGAGCTTGTAGTGTGCAGGGAGGCAGACAGAGGCTGTTTTGTTCAAGGAGCTGCTTGGGCAGTGCAGTTCATGTAAATACATGTGTATATATGTGTGCAGATAACTTTATATGTGCATATGCTTATAGATTTATTTTTTAACTGCAACTTTTTAACTTGAATATCCTTCCTGGGATTTTAAATGTGCTGATGAAAACTGTTCAGTCCCAAGAACATCGAATTCCTATTCCCAAAGCAGAATTGGATGTTCTGTCATACATTATTTTCCCTTCTTGTTTAGCTGTTTATTTTGTTTCGGGTGGTGGTTGCAGTTTGGAGGCTGGGCATGAGCCAGCAGAGAGCCACTGTGAGAGCATGAGAGGGCAGGGATGAGCCTCACAAGTGTTCCAGTGCCAGAAAAAAAAGGCTGATCAAAAATCTTCCTGGCCATATCCAGATTGCTTCTTTAGACAATTTCCTCAAAAAGCAAACAAAAAACCCCCTCCAAACAAAAAACCCCAACCTTCCCACTCACTCAAAAAAACTTCATGACTTTCCTCTTCAACCAAAACTTTGTACAACTGGGAGGCACTTGGAGGGTATTTTCACCTAGTTAATAAAAAGCTAATTCAATTATTTTCAGTAAATGGGTGTTTTCTGCATATCTGTGTGGAATGAAAGGATACCTTGGCTCAGGTTGGTATGGTAACAGCAAAAAAGCACGTGTTTATTTACTCATTAAAACTGCTGGCAGGGATTTTAAGTCCAAAGATTCTGTCCCTTGTGCCTCCATCTTTAAAAGAGCATTAAATTAAATTGTCTCAAAAGTATGTCATTACAGTTTCTGGACTAGTTTTTAGGTCTTTTTAAGATCAGAAGGATGCAAAGAAGTACCTAAAATGTTAATTTTCCTGTTACTTGGGGAGCTGCAACAAGGCCACTTTGGGAGATGTGTTATTTAAATGCATCAGAACCTCTTCATGAACAATTTTCATTGATTTTTAGCTACAAATCCAACTCTATTAAAACTACTATTCTGGACTGCCTTGCTGTATTTTACTGGCTTAAGTTTTACACAGTCTGAAATAAGACTTTTTCCTACCTCTACATCTTCTCCCCTGTAATGACAGGAGATAGTATTGACATTTTTCCTACTTTTCAAAAAACATACGAGGTATAATCTCGCATTCATTTTGTGAACAAAATGTATTTGAATGTTAGAGGAAAGCCAAGTCTTTGTATCTCTAATACATCTTTAATTGTATCATGTTGTATAAATGGATTTCAGAGAAGCCGAATGAGTGTCAGTGTAAGTAGAATAAGGTTTATTATCAAAGTTTCATCCACCTCATGGGAGTAACTTATCTGTTCATCCAGGTTTCTGCCTGAGGAGGAAAGATTAGAAGAAAAGAAAATTTAGTAGGAGCTAGTCTCCTTTGATCACACATTTTATGATATATCATATATGCTACAGCATTTTAATGCCCAAAGTTTGCTAAAAGCTCAATAAATGTCTTCAATTTAAAGGTTGCAAGGCAGACAACCTTTCTGTGGAAAAGACCAATGACCTGAGTGTATGGTCGTATTCTTAAATATAACAGATGCAGTTAAAATGCACCCCTGATTAGGGCAGGCTTTTCATCAACCTGAGATAATTTCCAAAGGCTGACTTCTTGTAATTACTTCACAGTCATTTGCCTGAGATTTTAATGTTAAAAGTGGAGGTGCCCTGACCTGCGGGGTAAAGACCAATAGGTAAATGACTCTGGCAGTCACTCCAGGTTGTTAGATTAGAGGTAAAAAATGGCCTTATAGCCTAACCCAAGCTCACCAAGTGACACAAGCTTCTCCTTTTCCTTAAAACCTTTGCAAATTGTACAAGAAATCCTTGGAATGGAGCCAGCTACAATTTATTTGGTTTTTTTAATGATCAGCTCAGCCACTGAAATAAAAAAAAACATAGAAGTAGACAGGAAGGCACTAAACCAAACTTCAGGTGTGAGGTAAAATGTTGGGTCTGGCAGGAAACCAGAAATTCCTTTAGGATGGATGCCCAATGACATATATAAAATACTGTTTTCTTTGCCTGGAAAATAGATCTGTATTTCCACGTTCAGCTACTGTTTTAATAATTAACATAAACACATGCCTTTTATGCATGTTAAAACTGTCCTTCATTGTAGCTTTTCTGAAGGCCAAATTCATCAGTGTACTGGGATGTAAATGCTAAAAATATCTGTAGTAGATGCAAACCTTGTTTTGCACAAACTAACTTGGAACTGATAAAGCAATTTCTTGAGTGTCTATTTTTCCCTTTTATTAGGTCTAGTTCCACAGATTTTTCTTGGAGTCCAAAGTCCACTTTCAATTTTTATGCCCTAAAAGTCTTCATGGTCACTGTCTGTTGCTCCCTTGATGCTGTCCCTGGATCCAGCTAAACAGATTTAGCTCTTCTAATCTTCTCTAATAAGTCAGTCCACCTCCATGTGCCTCAGTATGTGTTTCTCTCTGAGCTACCTCCAGTTTGTCCATGACCTGTTAATGAGGTGAGCTACCACCAAAACTCCTGGGAATGAGACTAATTCTTCCCTGATTGCCAACATGACCCTTTGTGATGTGTTGTGCTGGGCATAGAAAAGGACTGTGAGGAGTAGACAAGTGGGGAGCTCACAGACAGCAAAATATGTGTTAGTTATGGTAGATCTGAGATGGGAGAACTGATAATTCTGCTGTGACTGAGAATCAAGTGTCTCTTGGAGCATTAGGCAGTGTGTTTTTATGTACTCTAGATCCCAGTCCTAGAGGCATCCGGAAGATAGAGAGGATCAACATATAAAGTTTAAATTAACAATTAACTGGGCAGACAGCCACAAGGAAAGAGAAGTCCTTACAGTCCTTGATGCTCAGGAGATCTTTGATTGTGCCTGAACCTACACAATTTTCCTAGGGAAGGAAATAAAATTTCTGTAAGTGAAGAAGAGTAGTTTTAAATTTGCTGCTAGCAAAATTTTAGTTATACTATTTAAAACTACTTCCTTGCTTGTCTCATATTTGGGGTTTGGTTGACTACTTACCAGTAATACCCAGTAGTTTGTTAAAGTCTCTGTTATGTTGTATATATTAATGTCCATTGTATTTTCCATAACAAATTTTGAGTGAGCTTGGAAGAGTAAGGGTTCAAGGCCAGGCTGGATGTAACTTTGAGCAACCTGGTCGAGTGGAAGGTGCCCCTGCCCATGGCAGAGGAGTGGAAGGAGATAGAATAATTGAATGGCTTGGGTTGAAAGGCACCTTAAAGACCATGGCAGGGTTACATTTAAATGTTCAATGAGCCTGTTCTTGTTTGGTGGCAATTTAGCTGAACCCCTTCTCTTGTGCTGGGACAGTTCAGTCTCGGGGTACATTTGGCTGGTGGCCACAGAGTTCCCTGCCATGGCACATGCTGAGTGCCTGTGCTGTGGTGGGTCCATCAGCCAGTCAGCCCTGGTAAGAAAGCGAGACAGTGCTCTGCAATCTATAAAATTCATAAAAAATTCTAAGGAAAAATGAAACTACCTGGATGCTGAAAAATCCTGACATCCCCCTCTGAACTCTCACAGTTCACACTGAAGTCTTGGGGATTTGTCCATATATATATATTTATAAAGGGGAGAGGTAAAAAACTGAATAATCTGAACCTCTTCTGGCATGCTGGCACTGTCTGCTCCTGCATTTGCACAACCCTGATGGTTTGGCGAGGTGCCTGGAAGGAGCAGGCAGCTGCCTGTCGATCCTTCCACAGGCTCCGTGCTGGGCAGGGGCCATGCCTGGAGCAGAACCTCAGCTGCTCTGGCATCACAGCACAGCAGCTGAAGCAGAGTTCATGTTTAAAAAATATTTTACTGTTGGATTATAGTTAATTTAAATAAAGTCTAGCTGATCTCCTGTCCCTGCTAGTCTGGGAAAGGCAGATCATGAGCCTTTGAGTGCTGCTCTGCACAGCAGAGCTCGGCTCAGGATAAAGGTTGTGGAATCTGTCTCTTTTCCTGCAGTTTGGATCATGCTATAACTCTTTTTTTTACCCATATCATTTTAGAGATTTACTTCTATATCAGTGTAATTTTGCTGTAGGAACACAAAGCACATGCCTATTTAATTTTTGCTATCTGAATTTCTAGCACTACTACTCTCAAGACATTTTGGCTAGACAAAACAGTGATTTAAAATATAAAGCAGCATTTATGGCCTATTTTCCACTATTTATAAAATTTAGTAAGCATACATGCATGATGAATCATGGAAGTATCTTCTGCAGACAAAGCTCCCTGGAATAAATACTTGATGCATAGTCAAGCAGAGCTATATTTATGCAAAGCAGAAAATACAGATGCAAGGGCTGCTGTCTGAAAAGGTAATCCTGAGGTGAGACATTTTGGCTGTTTGTTTGTTTTTAGTAGCAGGAGGGAGGAAAGGGTTAGGACTTTTAAGGAACACAAAGCAGGGGTTTTGTTTACATTCAGTAACACTGATTTTATATTTTGGGGTTGGGAAAAGGCTTGTCTTACAAAATCAGCCCAAGTAAAGGTTGCGTACAAAGCTGTAATAACACCTGAAACAAGACTTGATGTGACTTACACCAGGCTGGCTCGAAGGGTACATGCTTCATTGATTTTCAGAGCTTATTGCTTGTAATATTTCTGCAGCACACTCATTACAACTCCTGGCTGTTATCGGGCTCAGAGCAGGCAGCTGTGAGCTGACAATAACATCTGATGCTGCAAACCCTGGCTTGAGAGAGATTTACCCTTTTCAAAGTGATTTTGTAGATCAAACCAGCACTTTTTCTGTTTGGAATTCTTTTGCAGTGCTTTCATATAACATTTATACAGTATCTTGTTGCTCACCTGAAAGGCAGCTTGTTCTAGGCATAAAGGTTCACATCTGTGCTGCTTTTGTAAAGAAAGAGTTGTGGGGAGGTTGGTAATAAAATTAGTACTGCCAAGAATATTTTAGAGTATAATCTGCAACCTAAACCAGTTACCTGGATGTTTGTTTATCCTGCACCCAGGTAAATACTAGCAGGGTCTGGGTTTTTTCTTTCTGGACAGTGATTGACTAATTTTTCTACAGCAACAGGATCAGGACTATGATCTACTTAGAAATTGAGCTGAACCCCCTCTTTTCTAAAAGAAAAAAGTTTCCCTGAAAGTACAGCTACGACTTCAGTTCAATCAGCAAACTGGAGGAGTGAACTGAATTCTTGTGACCTAATCAATAAGGTAATGTATGTTAAGGTAGGGATAGCCCCATAAATCAAATCAGTTTGTGCTGAAGAAATCTGCATTGGTCTGGTGCCATGAGTTGTCTGGCCGTTGAAGGAAAACAGGTACTTGTTTAAAACTCTAATATAAATAATATGTATTTGTATAATACATACATAATTATAATATCTATTACATATGTATAAATATATTAAATGTATCTGAACTCTATTATTTCTGAAGCATGGCTGCAACTGTACTGATTGAGGCTCATCTGGTGCTATTCAGCTTGGAAAATGAAGTCAGGTTGGTTTAGACTGCCTTGAATCAATATAATGAAGAGTTATGTATTCCAAGAGTGACAAAATCAGTCAAAATTTTCTCTGCTTCTTTTTTCCCTACTGTTGCAGGTACAATGTTTTCTATTAAATTAAAACTGTCAGTAACAAGTTGCTACTTGGATTTAGGATGCCAGAGAATGTATTTGACACAAACAGCAAGAAGGTAAAGAGTGCCCACATCAGGGAAATCTATAATGAAGTGGAAACTCCTGAAACGCTGTCATGGGCAGGCTCAGTCCTGAGCACTCTAATGCAGATCCTCCAGAATAATTCCTTAGAGCTTGGTAAAGCACGTGGCACCTTTATGCTGAGGCTTGTGCAAGACAACATCCCAAGGCTGCCAGTCCCAGGCTATGCTATTTGCATGAAAAGGGAAGAATTTTTAGCCCTGGATGGAAATCTCTGATACTTCCTCTCACAAAAATGCTTCTCTTGTTCACCATGCCTTGCAGTGATGTGTGGAGTGAGAGGCAGCAGTAATTCATCAGGGTGAGGAGCTGCCTGTGGGACACAACATCCAGTTGTTATTGTTTTCCCAGCTCTTAAAAACATGTTTTTGCTTTTAAAAAAGTGATGAAGATTGATACCAGCTGTTAAATCAAGGTGATGTAAAAGCAGGTATTTTGCCTAATTCTCTCAGGTTGTTCAGTTACTGAATTTCAATCCTGGCCCTTTGCTTTCCTACTCATGAATGTCTCATTGCAGCACAGAGTTCTTTGACACTGCCACCTCATACCTGTGCTGGACCCTAGTGACAGAGTCCTGCCTTCTCACCTCATTGTTTGGCAGTGATTGCAAATTTGAGTTAACAAACACCTGAGGAGTGAAAGCCATGAGCTAATATGGTTAATACTTTACTGCCAAGGTCTTGTCAAACTCCTCTTTACACAGGAATTTCTGACTGCAGCTACCAGTGAAGACCCACCTCACCCTGGCTGTGGTCAGTGAGGGGCAGTCACCAAGTGAGTGGCCCTTCCCTAGTTCTGCACTGGTTAGGATTTGACAAGCCCTCTTGGATGCTCCAAAACTTGCTCATTTCCGTAAGCTTCTTGGAGGGTACCTTACCCCATACGTACACCACTGTGCCAGAAAAGTTTGAGCAATTTTTAAGTGGTTTTTTGTAGTTAGCTGCACAAGATAAAGGGTTTGTTTGCACCCTCACAGATATACACACATCTCTGTTTATACACATACAAATTTATAACATGCATGCTTTGAAAATGTAGTGTTCAGGACATACCCATTTTTTAGTGGAAGCCTTTTCCTATTAAATTTGATTTCTTTAAGGGAGGAGGGAACTGAAATGTGATCAACGTGGTTACTAAATATAACTACCTCTCAGAAGGCACAGTTGTGCCTCTAGTTTGTGATACCAAAGAAAAATTCTATGTCAGACTCCAGAGCAGCAAATTATTGCAATCATTTAAGTAAATAGGCTGGTTCTTTCATTAAAGAAAGTTTTCTTGCTGAGCTAGATGTATGATATATTTATTTTTTCATAAATATGAATGTCTCCTACTGATGGAAACAGTCAGCTGTCACTACACTACAAATACAAATTGCAAACTGATGGTTGAACAATTAAGATCTGGTGCACAGAACTTATTGCCACTGGAGGACTGTAATTGAATTCCTATTGCTGTCAGACAGGTTGAAAATTACTGTAATGAAGAGCATCAGTTTTCTACTTTACATCTTCTTGTTTCCCAGCCAAGGAGCATTGGTGTTACAGAGGTTCACACAAATAGATAATTGAATAAAGAGCAACAAATGACCAAGGAATGTTACCTGTCATTAAAGAGGAAAGTAATTAATGCTCTTTAGCTTGATTCCCACATGCCCATGAAATCCAGGGATCTCCATGGTTCTTCCCTCAGTGATCCTGGTTGGTGTGTATGCAGAGTGAAATTAGTGATCAGACAGCTGTGTACCCAAGTACTGGGTGATACTGTAAATGACTGGATAACGTGATAGAGTTCCTCTTAATATAGAGGAAAATTATGGTTGTGTGACATATGTGAGAGGCTTTGAAGTAGTCTTTGGTTATATGTATGAAGGGAGGTATTTTTTACTAGCACCTCCTTTAAAGTATCCAAGGTGTGCTCATACACGTGTCCATGGCATCTTAATTATAAGAACTCCTGGAGTGAGAAAATAAGGAAAGATTAAACCATTACTTACAACGTGCATTAGTTGGTGCAAAACTCCTGCTTCTTACACAGATATTTCTGCTTCTGATATTGCAGGAAAAGGTATGAAATATGTCAAATATTCGTTTCTCTGAGTTTCTTGTTTGGGGAGGTTACAGCCCATAATAAGAGTGTTCTGTGCTGCTCTGTGGAGGAGGCTTCCCTGCTATCTCAAACCTGAAATCAGTTTTGTAGCCATTGAAGGTGACTGGGATGTCCCAGCACCCTTCTCTTAGTAATGTCTGAGAGCAGGATGTTTGCATCAGCTGGGCTGTTCCCTGTGTCAGGAGCTGGAAAGGGATGGTCTTCTGGAAGACCTCCAAAAACTTTGTGCAGCACAAAAGAACTCACTCCAAGCTGTAGCACATGTGTTGGACAGCTAAGGTTACAGTGTAGTAGTGTTTTCTGTGCTGAATGTCTGGAGATGACACTAAAGCTCTCTGACAACAGTGGGTCTCACTCAGAAATGCCCAAGAGGTGCTGCACCCTGTAAGAAAAAAGGGAAATTTGGTCTGACAGGGTCACTCATACCGCGTCTTTTTGATCTGTACCAGCCTTGATCCATCTTGACCTAAAGCTTAAACAGATGCATGTATGAAGATCTTGTCAGCTGTTGTAATTTCAGAGAACAATTGGCTTCGGAGATGTCAGCTTTCCTGTAAAAAGGGACTTTAAAATTTTTCAGCATCTAAGATGGATTGGAGAGTCTGTCAAGGGGATAGGGCTATTGATGAAGCATTTGGCTATGAAATACATTTGGCCAGGCCTGTCCCTGATGTGGGCAGCAGCCTGGAGCCATGCCTCAGACAATACAGGTGTGGATCCAGCAGTACAAAAAGAAAGCACCTGCTTCATCTAAGCAGCTACAAAATTTTTGTTAGACTATGTTATAAAGGCCATATGTTGTGAAACTTATTTGAATTTAAAATATTGCTGCTGTGAGTAATTCTCTGTTTAATTTTCAATTACTCCGCTCAGCATGATTGTGCACATATTCCAGTATATTAAATGTGAAAAGAAAATGAACATTCTGGAATATGAGCAAGAAACATCCTGTAATAATCTGAATATGCATTTTACAATTTAAAATAGTGCAGTAGAAAAATAAAATTGAGGTTTCTGCACAGCTTCTATATTATTATCTTCAGAGGTCCTGCATGTATTCCATATGTGAGTGTACATACCCCACCATAAAACTGAAGACAAAATGGCAATTTTCCTGCTTACTCTGTAAGCTGCATAGCTCAGATGATGATGAAGGGAAAGGACTCTTATCCAGTCCAACAGATATTTTTCCTGAGTTTGTTATTTTCAGTTTCATGTAACATGAATTTCTTGTGATCATCAGTGCTCAGAGCTCATTAGTACTCTGGTTGTGGCTGAATTCACTTTGTACCAGCAGTGAATCCTGAACAGAAAATTGCCTGATGTTTACTTTAGTTTTCGTAGTGGAAGTGTAAATCCATCTGGATGCTGTAGGGTAATTCTATTGTCACATTGAATATTTAGTACTCCTTAATAGAATTCAATGCAGTATTTATTATTTCTGTAGATACCAGCAGTTGGTGGGACCATGCAGCTCTTATTGCTTCCAGAGCCATTAAATCAAAGCAGAAGAACAACAGTTCAAAACTGATGTAGTTTTCTTTAAGGCACTCCAGTGCCATAAACTTTGTGCTAATGCAGAGGTGGTAATGACAAACAGCTTCCTTTTGGCAAAAGCAAACCAATTACAATCTAATAAGTGTTACACACCAGCAGCTAAATAATTCATGGTATTGGCAGAAGGATGCTGTTCTATAAGTCTTTTCAGTCCAATGGAGTGAGATGTAAATAGATCTGAGGAGCAAGATCCATCTCCTCCCTTATTAAGAGGTTATTGTGTATTAATAGAAAAATGTTCCCACATACAGGGTTTCCCAGTGCATTGTATGATGTGCTTGAAAACCACAAATCTAGTGCCTCAAATTAAAATGCTCTTTCTTTCAGGGAATGGTTTCATCCCTGATGAATACTAAAAGTCTAAGCTTTGCTTCAAGTAACAAAGACCATTTTCTGTACAGTGATGAATGATGTACTCAGAGTGGGTCATTTAACAACAAGTTACACACAAACTGTACACTTTTCCAGGCTAATAGTTTTATAACCAGTAATTGCTTGATTTTGGCACCTGACATCTCTCATTGAAAAAGATCTTTGCTCATGCTGAAAGAATACCAGGATATCTGGAAAGCTCAGCTCTTTCTGGGCTCCTGTCAGCTGTGTAATGTATTCCAGGCTGGTGACACCTACCTTGGCAGCAATGGCTTGGGAATTTAAAGCATGTAGCTCCCTTGGGAGGACTCAGCCCTTTTCATAAAGGCAAGTGATCTTGTTATCCGTAACCTACTGGTATTCTGTACCAAAATTAGAATAGACCACATATAGTGGGAAAGAGCTATCAAGTAAGAAGCCCACTTATCCCAAAACCACTCATTCTTGCTTAGAGTGGTGATTTTTCAGTAAAAATCAGAGCAGACAACTGGTGGTTGCTTTTTCGCTGCCCGTCTGCACTCACCTATAGCCTTCTGCTTCTCTAGACACTTATATTTTCTGGTGTCTTCATCTTTTCTTGATTCCCGAGCTCTCCAATGATGCACACAGGGGATACATGGGTGAAATTGTCTGATGACACCAGAGGGAAGGCTTGGTACTGACAGTATTTTAAATGCCTGATTATTGTGCTCTTCGTTCTACTTCTAGCACTGAAAGCTGTTCTGTGCCAGCCAAACCTTCCTGCTTTGTGCTCCTGTGTTACTTTTTTGGCAGAAAACACCAGAAAACCAAATCAGTAGCAACTGGGGGCTAATTGGTGTAACCTGGAGTGTCCAGTTCCCATGGTGTGGCCCAATGTCTGTGAATAAGGTAAGTGAATAATACCCATTATGAAAGGATTTCTTATAACTTCCAGTTCCTTGGATTTGTTCCACACTGAAATGACATTTCATGTGGCCAATTTCCACAAGCACTAAGCCAAATTTGCCTGCACGCTGCCTAACCAGGAAAGATCTTCTGTGTGATATGAGGTGTGTGGATCAGATGCTGTGCTGGCTGCTATCTGAGGAAAAAAAAAACTGGCACCAAAAGAAATAAGGGCTCCTTCCTGAAAATGATATCTTGAATGTCAAAATCACGTTTAAATTCAGGTGGTTTTTGTTCTAGGCCTAATAACAGATAATCAACCACTTTATTTTCTTATAATAATTCACAAAAAGACTTCAGATTTGGCAGTCTCAAAGTTTTTTTTCTCTTGAATATATATAGATACCTCTAGGAGGGGGTAAAAAAAATCTGCTTTTGGAACATTTCTTTGCAAAGAGGAAGACAGTCATGTGGATTATCCTTACTTCAGCTCGAAATAAAAGCCATTAATACTTCAAATTCTCTTTTTTTTCCCCACCAGATCTTTTTTCTCTAAAGGGAACTCCATCATTGTTTAAAACAAGAACAACAGTAGTTCTCAACGTCAATGGGTGCAATTCTTCTATAAACCTAAAAAAACAAAAATATAAATTCCTGAGGTGGTTTTATGGGTAGACTTTGCAGCAAGAGCCATGTTTACAAGATAAAACTGCCAGATCAAACAAGCATTCAGCTCTCGGTGCTGGATGAGCTCAAATGCGTATTGACATAACTTGATATTGACCTCAGGAGAACAATTAATTAAATGGCCTCAGCAGTGAGTGCTGAAAACATTATCTGCAATGGATGTGTCCTTGTTCTGTGTTTGGTCTAATCAGCACAGAGCACAGCTAAGTAAACATTGTTATTTTTACCACTTTTGTCTCAGTTTAAAAACATGTGAAAAGCTCTGCTGTGGTTTTCTCCACCACCGATTTCTCTGAGAAAGGTTTTTAAATTCATATTTAGAGCCAAATTTGCTTTTGCCATTTATGTAAAACCACTGAAATCATTGCCAGCACTGATATGAGGGAATGACTGAGATCTCTGCTTGTAGTAGATTTGTCCATCAGTTTTGTGATCAGGAAAACTAACATTCAGCTTGACTGCCATGGTGAATTTGTTCCACAACAATCTTTAAGTTTTACCAAATACTTTAGTTCTAATTCTTTCTGCTCTAGTCTCACTGACTCTCAGGTGGGCTCACAATTGCTAAAAGAATCTATTGCATGCAGGTAATGTTTTTTGTTGAGATGAAAAGTGCTGTTATCCCGTGGAACTTTTTCTCCTGAAGAGACAAAAATGCTCCCCAGGGAGACTGTGGGTGATCTGGGTTCCTATGGATCTGGGTTCCTTAACATGGAAGCATGTTAAGTGCTTCCCCAGCTGTGGTGACATTATTCCTGCAACTGTTGAATGAAGCATGCAGAAGATATTATACCTTATTTTGAACCATTTTTAAATACAAAGCCTTTAAAAACAGTATCTGCAGAGTTTCTAGCCATTTATCTGCTCACTTTCTCCTTTTTCAATTCCATTTAAAAGGAATGTTTTAGGGCCTTTCCAGGCAGTGACCTCAGGCAGGTTCAGAAGTGGAAGGACACAAGTTCCTAAACTTTATTGGAAAAAAATAAAGAAAACAAAGCCAACACCACAACCCCAGCCCTAGATCTGTTGCCTGTGAGTGAAATGAGAACACTGTTTATTGTAAGATGGCCTGGCATGTCCTGTTTCACATCCCAAGTGCCTGTGCTGTGCCTGCCAGTGTCTGCAAGAGCATTTCTGAATGGAGCAGTGCCCACAGCCCCAGGCACAAGGTATCTTAGACATTCACCAGCCAGTGGAGCTACTTGGGGTGCTTCAGGGGGCAGGGATGCTGTGTCAGTTGTGCTGTGAGCACTAAGAGATATCGTGATGCTTCTGTCACTCGTAATTAACTCGGACAGTCAGAGGCTGTTGGTAGAGGCAGTTACTTGGCCTGGCACTGAGCTGCCCAAGTGTTTCAGAGGCAAAAAAGAACTTGTGTACAAAATCCTTACAGCAATCCTGCATCCCCATCCTTCCCTAGAGAGAAGCAGGGCTGGAGTGTGTGCAAAGCACTGGCTCCTCTGTACCAGGGGTGACAGTAAAGTGTCCTGTGCCAAAAGCATTGTCATTCTTTGGGGGGATAATGGAGTGGGATGTGTTTTTTCCAGCTGCTGATCTCTCTCTGCCCTGCCAGTCTCTGTTGCTGCCTCTGCCAGCAGGCAGTCCTATTTCTTTGCCCCAGCAATAGCTGTAAAATTAACTTTCACGTATCCAAAACAGCTTGCAGGGATTTAGCCATGTAATTTCTTCTGACATTAGTGGAAGATACATGATTAAAACTTAGTTCAGTGGCCTGAAATTGTCCCTGCGGTGTTTTCACCTTATCCTGGCACCAGTGATGCCTCAGCGTAGCCAGGGCTCTCAGAGGCAGATGGGCTTGAGGGCAGGGAAGTGACCTGCTACTCCTGCTCATCACAGAGATTTCTCATCCTGCTCGCTCTGGACACACTGAGCAGGAGAACCTCTTTGCAAAATGGTAATTAACGAAGCAGGAGGAGGTGTGAGAAGGAAGATGGATGAAGGGGAAGGTAGAGGAGGAAGGACTGGCAGAGCTTGAATTGTGGTTCCTTGATTTTATTCCATCCCAGCTTCGTTCTGTCTTTAGTATAAATTTCCAGTGAACTGCAGCACATGCTGTGCATCCACATCCTCAAGAAGCTGTGCTTAGCCAGAGAAAAACTGCATAATTTCTAAGGCTTTAACCTTTCATCTATATTTTTCAGAGTGAGCAGTCAACAGGGAATTCAGGACAACTCTTAAGAAAGATAAAATAATTGTCCCAAAACAGCTCAGCTCCTCTTCCCACTCACATGAAGTGCTTGTATACTTCTTTGGGGGGGGAATAAGATTCTTTCAGCTACCTCCTGTTCCTGGGAAATATGTGCTGCTGCTGCTGCTGCCCCAGGGGTTGTTCACAGCCATTTCCTGTCATTACAAAGAACAGACAACACAACTCTGAGGAAAAGTCAGAGAGGATGGATAATCCTTGCTCTCTTGAAAGAAAAAAAAACACAGGACTTTGAAATACCTCATTCCCAAGAAGCATTTTGATTTAAAATTTGGCCTCTTGATGTAACTCAGATTTTAGAAAGAAATTTTTTCCCCAAAAAGAACATTGGACAAAAAAAATCTCTAAGTAATTTCTTTCTCTTTGCTCAGCAATAAAAATGAATGCTATCATTGTTTCTAATTTTGAAGCTGAATTATAAATCTGTAGTTATATGACTGTTGCAAGCACTGTGTACATTATTAACTGTCTGTAATAGAGCCAGTCTATTTTATATTTTTGTAAGGCAGTCCCGGTGCTCCCATCACATCATCACAGCAAAAGTAATTTCAGAGTTAATATTTGTAATTGTAGAATGAGAAATAGGAGGGTTTCCCTCATGGCTTTTAACCCTACACCACATCTTCCTGAAGAAAAAGCACTTTGTGCCTGGAGCCGCTCAGGAGGAGCTAGCTAAGATGAATTCAAGAATTGTTTTTGGGTTTCTCCCATCCTGAGGAGCATTCAGCTGCTCCCTGTCTTAAAGGGTCCTGACTGGTGATGTATATGACAAATTTCCACATGTCCTGAGGACATTAAAGAGCTCTTGTCCTCCCCACCTGCACTGCAGTGGAGATGTCGCCTCCAGCTCTCTCCAGCCACCATCCAGGGCTGTCACATTCCTGTCTGTTCTGGCTGGTTCCTGTGACGCATTGGCTAAAATGGGAGCAAGAGTGGAATGCAGTTTGTGATGCAAAGTCAGGCATTCACTTTTAGAATAAAGCTTGAGAATATTTTCAGTCAATTAATTGTTCTATTCTTCCTCGTGAAATCTTTTCCTATAACCATGTTGATTTATCAGGGAACCAAGGAAAAGTAGTAAAAATGCGTGAAGTAAAGTAGACAAAACACAAAGTACTGAATCATAACATTAATCTAAGGACACAATAGATTCAGTTAGAGACAAACTTTTTGTCAGAATATCTTGCTGGCATTTTTCCCTTAATATTACAGAATATTTGTGTTTAATTATCTGTGGTGATAAGTGAGATCTGTGAGAGCTATTAGAGAGACATTATTAAACTTTGCATTTACCCAGAAAGGAGATAATGATACCAATTTCATGTACAAGTTCCAGTTTTGTGGCCCTTTCTCACTAGAACAATAATCTAGGAGCATTTCAGAATCTTCCTTTAGCTTTACACCATCCACTGTAACATGCTAAAAGAGCAATCATTTACAGAGATAAAAAATTATCAAGCATAAAACACTGGAGCAGAACAAGGCATTGGCAGTGTGTTCTGGTTGGTTAAACAAAGAACAGATTAAGATGCTGGAGTGGAAGAATGTATTTAAAATGTATTCACAGCATCGTAGCTCTCATGGACTGATAACTTTTCGTGGTGATTTCACTTCCAGAAGTCATTCTTGCTTCTCTCTCACAGCACGCAACCTGGTTTTTTTTCTGCATGGTGGTTCCCCAGGCAGCACTCTGGCAGCTCTGGGCTATAGTTGGTTCCTTCACTTGGAAGTAAAAGATAGCCCAGTTATTTCCTGGGTCTGCACAGGCTGGAATGCAAGCTTTAAAGAATTTGGCCTCCCTGTGCCAAGGTGGAAGATGAGGTGTGCAGTGTTGCAGGTGCCTGGCAGCTATTGAAGGTTGGGGTCTCACTTGTGTAGTCTTATTTTAGAACAGGTAATAAAGTGTTTGAGGTGAGGGCAGGTGAGGGATCACAGCTCTTCTCCTAAGTGTTCTCAGACTGGGTTGTTTCACTAGTTAAGACACATCCACTTCTGTGACAGCTACTCTTTGGAATACAACAGAGCCTAATTTTCTAAACTGTGAAGCAAACTGTCACAGTTTGGGTTCCTCCTACCCTTACAATCACAACACATATTGTATTAGTTCAGGCGTGATTCACACACTGAATGTTTATGAGCTCCCTCTGAGTGTGTTTTACTGAAACAAGCTTTGACAGCTGCTAAAGATTTTCAGTGGTAAAAGTACATTCTTTGTGGTTCAGACTGTCCCTAGGCTTATTAGAACAGCAGAGCAATATATGTGTCTTGAGATAATCTGGGCAAGAGGTGCTTTCCTCTGAAGAAACAACTCAATCTGCTAGAACTTTAGAGAAATACCCAAACAATTAATGTTTCTTTATTACCATAATTCCCACAGGAAGCAATACCAAGAGGTTTTATTTGACTTAGTTGCTGCTCAGGAAATGCTAAACAAAAGCAAAACTCTGGCTCAAACCTGAAGGTTGGGGTTAAACCTCTCAGAATCCTGGGAGCCCAGAGAAAGGTTTGCTCTGCTTTGAGAAACTGTCTAGACAGGAGGCTTTTAGCCTACTAGAAGGACTTGTTTTCCTGTACTCATTTTCTTTTGCTCCTTCTGTGAGGAACTTCTGTATTTGCTCCCACTGTATTGTGTCTGGCCCCAGGAGGAACTGCCCAGGCCATCTGGAAAGCAGCTTCAGTTTCACATTTCATTTTAACAGCAAAATGTGAAGGTATTGTAATTCATGTAATTCTTGTGCTTGAGTTGCTTGAGTTCTGTTTGTGTCTATCTCTGTATATAAAATCTACAGCAGCACATAAACCACTTCTACTGTTACCTATAGTCCCAATACCCTTTCTGAAGAACTTGTGTCCATCTCCCTCTTTCCTTATTTTAAACTAGGAGATCTTTGGGGCAGTGATTTTTCTCACTCTGGCATTGTGTGTTTCCAAGTATAACACAGGAACCAAAGCTCTGTTTTCTGGCAAAAATTAAAGGGTAATGAAGATAACAGCGTTGGAAGGATAACAACATTTCTTCTCATCCTTCTTCACCATCTTGTGAAGTTATTATGGCCACCCATTGCTCTGATGTTCCTGTGAGTTTTGCTGGCAGAAGTGACTTTGCATTGCTGCTCTGCCACAGGCAGCCACTCTGGCTTTGCAGATATCCCCCAGAGTAGTGAGATGTGGATCCAAGCAGGATCAGTCATTTGTAGGCAATGGCTCAGGCCTGAATTTGAAGGAAAATGTGCACAAACGTAAGCTCAGGTATCTGTAAAACTCTCCCATGGTCTGACTGTCAGCACTGTGGAGCTTTTTACATATTAATCAGTGTCAGAGGAGATGATCTCCTGGTCTCAGAAGGGTGAATGCAAGTGTGAGATTTAGTGATGCCCTCTCAACACCTTGCAGAATATTGTACGGAGGATGGATAAGAAATACATTTGGCGTAAATTGAGAAGTTAGGCAGCTGGTCTTGTGATTTTGTGAATTTCCCCCTGTGTGGTAGTACTGGCCATTTACTTAAGAGTTGGACTCAGTGATCCTTGTGGGTCCCTTCCAACTCAGAATATTCTTTGAATCTGTGAATTGTGTCCACCCAAAATAGGTAATAAGACCTGCAGGGCTATGAGATTACAGAATCCATGCTGGAACAGTAATGCACCTCTTGCTATGCACAAAGCATCCCATGTGTCCTTATCTCAGTGGCCAGTCCCAATTCCTGGGTTCTGTAATATGAGAAGCTTTCACAGAAAAAGGGTTTCATTGTCAAAATAAATTTTTTGATTTTGTACATCTACCTGTTATAAACTACCACTCTGACAAGAATAAAATCACTTTAAATCCCAAATGCTGTTGGATTACTGACAGCCTGAGCTCCTAATTCACCTGTCACCCAAGAATTTTTTTTCAAAATTAATGTCTTTCACTCCTTTGTATTATTTTATATATGAAAATCAGTGCAAAGTTTCAAAAATAGCTGTTAAATCACAGATTGATAGATTTCCACTTCTTTCTGCAGTGTTACAATTAATGTTCTTTCTGGACTTGTAAGAGGCTGGGCTCTGCATGTTTCTGTAGAAAGGGGCACATCCAGGTGATCAAGGTTTAATTTTAACTAACATGATGCTAATGAGCTGTTACTCCTGAATGGGGAATAGGAAGTAGAAGAGAGAATAAGGAAAATCAATACAGGATCCTTCAGGTAAATATAGTGTGGACTTAGTCCATTGAACTGAAGTGTGTAAACATCCAAAAGGTGTGACAGCTTCTTTTCTGTGCAGTGTTAACATCAACAGCTTTATCTTAGCAACATATGAAATTTAGTGTTAATAGCAAATGAGTCACTGAAGTAATGTATTCTAGAACTAAAGAAATTTAAAAATGTAGATTTTCAACAGAGGGGTAACACAAGATGTGCAAAGGAAGAGCAGGGAAGTACTGCTGCACATATCCTATACTCTGAAATCACATATGCTAGATAATAAATTTTTATTTTCATCCATATCTCCAAAAACTAGCAAAAGAAAACACATTTCTAGATATGGGGGTAAAAGGGGCATAAAGTTCAAGCACCAGGTTTGGACTATAAATCCTGCCTTGTACTACATCAAGTATTTTTAACAAATGTTCATGTTGAGGCTGAAACATTGATAACTTTGTGTACTTTACTTGGTAAAAATCCCATGTCATGATATATAGGCCACTAGAGAATGAATAAAGACAGTATAATATTACTGCAACCCTAGGGTATATCACCGTGTCCTGCCGCCGTAGGGAGGAGGAGAGAAGATCCAGCAGGCAGGAATTGTGCAGCAAGATTGATTTATTTAATTATTTTACAAACTCTTGTATAGACTTTTTTCTTCATAGTCTAACTGGACAAAGGATCAGCCACCCCTTAGGGGTGATTGGCTAAAATCCTAAAACATCCATTGTCAAAATATTTTTCTACTATACCATAAACAAGACTTCTCAAGGCTGCAGGTGTTTGGTTGTTTACGTAACTCTGTTACCTCTTCTGTGAGAGAGAAAAGTCTCTCATGGACTTAGAAAATAGCAAGAAAATCCTTGCTAGCAGCATTTTTGTATCCACAGCATTACTTGCCCTGTTTCAGACTAGAAGATCTTGCTACCAGATAACACTATCAAGTGGATCTGATAATTAATTTAAATAGGATTAATTGTGTTGTAACATCATCTTAGCTCCAGTCCTAAAGATGAAGTTGTGAATATGATCTGCTGAACTCATCAGTCTGTTGTAAAAGCTGAAAAGTCTTCTGTGCTTGCAGAAGACAGCAGTTAATGTACAAATCACAGGACTGGACTTCTCACACCAACAATATCCTTATCAGATCTGTTATAAACCTTTTTGGCCCAGGGAGTTGCTGTGATTTTCTGACCTGTACTACCCCTGCCAGCCTTACAAAGTAAGAAAGTGTCTGGGACAGAAAAGCTCACCTTTCGTACTCTTTCCATGGTAAGATGCAGAGAGCAGGGTAAATGAGTTGGGGGAAGGAAATAATGTTTGCTGGCACCTTCTTGTGTAGGTTTGAATCTGCTTTGGTAAGAAATCAGTTATGAAATAATTGGTGTTCGTTGCATAAACATTGGATGAGCTGCTCTGGTCAAAGGCTTCCACAAAGTGCTCCACAATGTTCCTCTGGCTTTGTTCTTCCCCTTCAGAGCTGAGTCACGCTGTTACTGCCATGGGTTAGCAAAGCATAGTCTCGGAAGTGATGTTCTTGCAAAGGGGTTCTTACAGCTCCTCTGTGACCTGACAAAACCTATCAGCTGGCCAGTTTGAATATGGACAATTTTTTAAGCCACTTAAAATTTTGACTGCCTCTGTGGTCCACACTTAAGAATAGACAAACCCTGGGCAGAGGCTCCGTCTCATTTCCAGCGCTGGCACAGGTGGCTGCAGGTCCCCGTGTGGGGGTTGGTGGGCTCAGCCCAGGCCCTGCTCGGGCCAGGCCAGGCTGGGCCACGGCCATCCTGGAGCCAATGGGCCCTGTTCCACCCACAGAACCCCCCCACAGCCCTGCTGTGGGCAGCCAGAGCGGCCCAGCTCCCCCTCTCCAGGGCGGCCAAGATTCAGCCGAAAGCTGCACCGCTGTCCAGCAAAGATCATGTGAGCAACAGCGATAAGAGAAATTCCAGCTGCAAGGCCTGGGTGAGATTAACCCTTTTAGTGCTGTGAAGAGCTGAAAACCTGAGGGAAGAGAAAGAGGAGATGCTTAAAGCTGAAATTCTGTTGTGAAGCTATGATATATCAGAGTACCCGTTGTAATCTCATGAAGGCATGGGGGGGTGGAGCGTTCAACTTGTACTCGTGAGCAAAAGCACCTGCGCTGAGATAGGCAGATGCTGAAGCAGCTGTAATTTGATGAGAAGTTTGAACAGGGAGAGATGGAAGTGAGGAGGACTCTTACTCCACATGGAAAGGGGAAGACCTCTGTTCCTAGAGATGCTCCCAGAGACAGTCCTAAAGATGAAGATGAGGAGGACCCTTTGCTCCCAGGGAAGGAGAAGGGCCTCTGTTCTTAGAGATGAAATGCTCCCAGAGATGGGTAAAGAGAACTTTTGTTTCCGAATGGCTCAACCTTAAAACTGTACCCCAGTAATTCAAGATTGGACCCTCGAAAGCAGTTGTGGGAAAAGCTGCAAGTTGGGGGAAGGGACTCACATGCGAGCAGAGAACCAACCCGGGCGGCTGTCTCGTTGTGATAATGTTTTCATAGCATGGGCAAGAGAGACTCCTCTTCCTAAATGGACTGAATAAGGTTATTATGGAAGTGGTAAACAGACTGAACATCTTAAGAGTTCTCTTTTTACACTGTCAGTGGGAGAAGGGAGGAAGGTGGGGGGAGGAGAAGAGTTCTGAAGGTGTGGTGTGATTTTATTTTTTTTCTTTTCCCTCTTTTAGGTCTGTTAATAAACTTCTTTATATTCTTTCAGGTTTGGTGCCTGCTTTGCATTTCTCCTAATTCTTATCTCACAGAAGGTAAACAGTAATGAGTATTTTAGACCAAACTACTACACTAAATTGGTGTTTCCACCCGGTTACAAACCGAACCCGCTACACTGCCCTGAAGGAGGAAGGTGTTCACAGTTCAGGAAAAAAGAGACTCTGTTGGAGGAATGATGCAGATCTTAATCTTACCTTTGCACTCTGCAAAGTCTGTGCTGTGTCTGGAGACTGCAGTAGCTGCTCTTTCTCAGAGAGAGCTGTAGCCACCAGTGCCAGTGTTGCCCTGAAGAGGTGGGTGTTATGAAGCAGATCGCTTTGCATTTGCACCTTATTTTGGGGTGTGATGGAGGGTGAGGGAGTATCTTCTGTTATTTCATTTCAGTGTATCTTCCTTTTCCTTGTGGGAACTTACAAGAAATATTCTGCTCTGACCTAGAAGACTTGTCCTTGCTTGACTTTCTCCTGTTGGAAATGTCCTCAGTCATAAAAGATAAAAGCTTCTCTGAAATACATTAAACTATTCAAACCTTATTACATGTTTTCTTCCCTCTAGCAGGAGATTTTTAGCACTGAATATACAAAGCACCATCAAATGTAGATCTGTAGACTCTTGCTGGTGGTGAGAATGAATTGAATTGTCTTTTCTTGGTAAAAGGAGAGAAAAACAGGACACCTAAAGGCCCAGCCCAGAGTGAGTCTGCTGTGCTGGTAGACTCCTGAGTGCTTACTGATTTCTGTGAAAACAAGAATTATTTCTGTGTATATAACAAAAGCTGATCAATGTGAAAGAAGATTCCGCACTTTGCCGGGATAATGTCTGCACCGAGAGGTCTGTGTGCTTTGCTGGTTATTCCCTGGGTGATTACCAGCCTTGAGACAAGCACACCCTGGTGAAAATCCCATATCTTTCAGATCCAGCACTCAGTGAAGCATGTTGTCACAACTTCCCTGCCAGCACAGGAGGGGTCCCGTGTGCTTCCCACGCAAACAGGATGTCCACAGGGCCGAGGACACACAACAGAAAAACCACTGGGTATCTGTCTAATGAGTCCTTCTGGTCTTCTGCTGGCCTAAAAAGTAATGGTGCCAAAGAGTGGTACAGCCAGGAGAATTGTCCTGGGTGGAAGAACACGTTGTTCAATACAAATGTTCCTGCATGAGAAAGCCGGGGGAAGAAACAAGCCCAGTGTTTGCAAAGGAGTTGGAAGGAACTCCCTGTTAAAGAACACTGCATTAGAAGCAGGGAGAGCAATTCCTTTCTGCCCAGGTACAGAAGGATAAGTGCATGCTACCTCAAGCAGCTCAAAAGCAAATAAACACCCCACCCCACCTTAAAAAAAAACCCAAACCAACCCTGCCAAACAAAAAAATCCAACTACTATTCAGCTTTAAGACTTACTCACACTGCTCAGCACAGGGAGAAGCAATCTGGCAGACCACAGGTTGGTTTCATCCCTTGCCATCCAATGTTAGCCTGCTCTCCTGGAAGGCTCACACGTATCCTGGGTAACTCTTCTTGTTAAACAAAATGTAATTTTTGCTGAGTTTCTTCTTTATGCCCTAGTTTCCACTTAAGAGTATCAGCCATGCAGAAGGGAAAGCCTCTCTATTTTCCCCCATTTAAGGTGACATCATTATATCCAGATATTTTGTGCTCTTTGACATTTTTAATGAGTAATGCTTGAAAAGGCTGCTGGCTCTGGCTATTGTGTGAAGCAGTATCTGGGACTGACATTAGCAAAAAAGCTCTCACTCCAGCTCAGGAGTGATATTGCTGATGTGCCTTTCACATAAGGTGTTTTATCCCTTATTCTTACATTCAGATTGATGGATTTGCTGAGATTATTCTCTCTGGGCTAATAGCTACAATTTCTTTGTACATAGAAAATTTAAAAGGAGTAATACATTTGATTGATTTGTTCAGGAACTAGGTGTGATTTTTGTGAATATATTTGAAGTGTCATGTTGAAAGCTAATTGCGTATTTAATGCTGAGCTGCACTGAGGTTTAAGTTTAGGACTGAGGGCCAGATTAATCACTAGGTTCATATGACTGGCTAAATGCTAACAAAGCAATTCAGCCCTTTTTATTCAACTTCCACTTGATTTTGTTGATAGCCATATTTTTACCTTCTTCCTTGCCACCAGACATTCCTCCCTGCAAGCAACCTTCCTAACAGCTCAAACTGAACTTTGAGATGAACCAAGTTGTTTTGAGAAATTGTGGCTGCCCCATCCCTGGAAGTGTTCAAGACCAGGTTGGATGGGGCTTTGAGCAACCTGGTCTAGTGGAAGGTGACCCTGCCCACAGTGAGAAGGGTTGGAATAGGTGATCCTCGAAGATTCTTTACAACCCAAACCATTCTCTGAGCCCATGCAACTCAACATTTTAAAGAAAAGTTGTTATCTCCCCAAAACTTGGTCTCCTTGTTAACATGGTACCCATGATAGACAGTGACCTGCCCAGCCTGTTGTCTGTTATAAACATCTTGGTAAGAATTTCATTTTGGTAGAAATTTAGTTTTGGTAGATTTATGAGTTGGGGTGGCAAGTAAATCATTAGCCTGGAGGGGGACTGCATGGCTTCTGTCCCACAAGTGTGTGGAGGCAATAGTTGATTTATGGCTGGTGAGACCTGGCCTTGGATTATTTACTCACCTGGGTGTCTTCCCATCTTTTCATGACAGCCTATCTGTTCACTGCTTGGTTTTCTCTCTAATTTTTCCCTGGGTAATTTTTCACTGTTGTTTTTCTATCTTAACCTGAATGTTAAAGGAAGGACTTTCAAGGAATGATACAGTATACTTGACTGTGTCTTGGGACAGAAGAATAGGCTAAATATAGTTTTAAAAACACTTTCTTGCCCCATCTTTCATCATTCCATGAGTTTAAGACAAAACTGCAATTTCGGTGAGACTCTTCATGAGTCAATGAAAAATGAATTGAATTCCCCATCTTCCCTTGCAAGAATAAGCATTAAGCTGTGAAATGTCACATCCTTATTAGAATGCCAAAACCACTACTGTCTGTTTTGATATTTTCATGAAAGACAGGCACGGAGTAATTATTTTTCAGAACAAATACTTGTTACAAAAACACCCCCAACCCTTAAACCCAAGAAACCCTGCAGCAAGTCGCTCAGTTACCAGTGGCTTTATGTTAAATAATTCTCAATGATATTCCAATATCACCAAATGTGACATACTCTTTGATATGTGAGGAAAGTGATGGAAGCATTGCAAGAGAAGCTGGACCAAAATATTTTCCAGTTTATGTTGCAAATATGTAGCTGGGGACAAAAGTGTGGCTATGTGTCTACACACATGTCATTAAAAGATTATGTTGTTTAGTATATCAGGTATTGCTATATAAATCTGCAATTAATCACACTCTATTTCATGCAGTTGCCTGTTTGTCCTTTTTTACAGGCAGATTATGCCTATGTCCCATATTTTTAGGTTTTATGCAGCCCATTTTACGTATGTAATGCCTGGACAGATTAGGAACTGCAGAGCTGTGCAGAAGAGCCAAGTGCAGAACTAACACCATGGCAGTGTTCTGTCACTGCCATGTTTCTGTCCTGACACTTCTCTTTCAGGGTTGTACCAGATCAACCTGTCTTGAGGAATCTGCTTTCTTTTTATTCCTGTCCATAGTTGCTATAACTTGGGATGAATGTGATCAGAACTTTCAGGTGATTGTCCTACAATAGATATTTTAGTGCTCTTTCTAGATTTTTTTCTTTGATTTTCTTTCTGAATTAAAGCCGCTTTAAATACCTGCGCTTCAACTAGCTGTGATTTAGCAGTAAGATTCACTCTAACTTTTGCCAATCTTTCTACTTCTCCTTTTAAGCACTTACCTTCACTTCTAGGCTCCTACAGTATCAATCTTTCACAGAAGGCAGTGCCTCTCTCCCTTAAAGGAATGCCTGCTTCTCACTCCAAGAATCCATCTAGGGAGATCAAAAAAAGGATTTGGCAGTTTTTGGCAAGAGGTCTTGAGAGCATCCAGCTAAGAACCCCTGTGCTATTGCAAAAGTGGGAAGGCAGGTTCACGTGACCAGGGTTGTGAGGAGCTGAGCAGAAGAGGGGAGTGGAGGAATCTCTTACTCCAGGCTGGCTGCTGCTCCAGCTGCTCAGACACGGAAGTGTCTGAGCTGCAGATAATCAAGCATGTTCACATTCACAGCACTGGTTAAGATGAAGAAAAAAATGTTTCAAGAATCAGTCCTGTCTGCCACCTACATTTGCTGTCTCCAAATTCCAGGAAACAGATTAATTCAAACTTTGCTGATAGATAGCAAGAGCCAAGTCTGTGTTATGACACATGGAACAGGGGGAGCAAGTGCCATCCTCCCATTTATAGCAAGGAGAAGGATAAAAGAAGCATCTCCACAAATTAAAAAATGTGGAAGAAAGACTATACCAAACCACAAGCTCCTCTGATCCTGGGCCAGCCCACAGCACGAGAGCTGCGGGTAGAGAGGTTTTTCCTCTTGCTGAGGGTCCCCACAGCCAGAGGGACAAGAGCAGGAACAGGAAGGGAGCTGCAGAGTTGTGTGCAGGTGACATTGCACAGGGATGAAGAGTTGCCAAGTATGACAACACCAAAGCACTCCTGTTGGAGTTGCATCCCCTCTATGCAAGGAGTAACAATTCAGTTCTGGGTTGAGGAATTTTTCCCTCTTATTATGTAAGAAAAACAGGGCCCAAAAATTTTTCTAGTCAGGCAGTCACTTTTGTCAGACCATCTTCCTCCAGGGGCATCCTGGCCATGGAAAACTGTGTGGATGCTGAGCCCATAGTAATGAACTGTGAGTGTTGCTACTCGTTCTCTTGCCTTGTGCTGGCTCTTCAACTTGCTGTGTGTCTTGACTGTCATTCCTGAGCTTTGCTTCTGTTTTCTTGGCAATCATCACGCTAATTATTCATCTCTTTCATGCATATTGCACACATTCCTTAACTCCCAAAATAAGACACCTCAGTGATGTGAATAGGAGGCATGTAGGTAGGTCCTGTTCTGCGTCATGCTCCTGAATATTTACAGGGTAATTTGAAAATGAAAAATAAGTACAGCTCACTAATGAGTTATAGCTCAATGTTTCCTCATGGATATATACTTATGGATACATATTCTGCCTGTTGATCAGTAGGGAAACATGTCATGTGCAGGGAGGATCAGCACAGCAAGTTTGGAATGTAAATAAGAAAAGCAACTTTTAACATTCTTTATTTATAGACAAATGGAAGCAAAACTTCTCATTAGAAAAAAAACCAGAACAAAGCCACACCAAACATTCTTTTCCCTACTGATGAGATTTCTTTTTAGTTTCAAACTTTTCTGATAGAAAAATAAAATAAGAGGGAAATTTTTGTAGCCATTGCTCTCTCCAGGGGAGAGTGGTTCAGACCAGTTTTACCAGAATGATCTGCTAATGAGACTTTTGCATCAAATTCCCTTTCTCCTCTCCTGAAGAGACTTTTTTCTCTCATCCTGAGCCCTATAAAATAGGACAAAACACAATCACAAGATAAAAACACACAATAAAGGATAAAAATCACAGCATTAATAATCCAGGAACTGCCTCGGTTGTGGCAAAACTCCTGCTGGCAGATGCAGAGTGACTTCAGTGACCTCTTGAACCATGTCTGCACTGAAGGTGTGTGGGAGCTGCTCCTCCATTACGGAGCAGATCAGAGAGAGGATATGACAACCTCCCCAGCAGCAGTTGTCTGCTTAAAGAGTAGGAGACGAAGTAAGAGCTTCCTGGCCTGTATTTTCCCTTTTAGACTTCTTAATGGTGCTGAACTCAGTGTTCTGGAAAACCTCTAGGCACCCTTCACTCTGCATTACTTTTCTTGTCACTGAGTTACACAGCTCCTTGATCTGCAGCCCCATCAGGGTTTTGTGAAACAACCCTGGACTCTGCCAGCTGCCCACTGAGGCCATCCTGCCATGGAGCAGCTGAGGTAACACACCTTGGAGCAGAAACCTGTCCTCTCTGACCTTGGCAGTGTCATGGAGCAACAGTAGGGACTGGCTGGTTTGGGAAGCTGTTCCTGATCATCTACCCAACTTCGTGCCAAGAATTTCAAGGGTGTGTGTAGGCTGTTTTTGGTAAAGAAGCAGAGAGGCAGGGTCTAAACTAAAGGTGAGTTAAAGGCCACCTGGTCCTCTCCCCTGCACTGAGTGGACTGAGCACCAGCTTGTTTCAAGCTGCATCTGCCAGTCCATGGGCTCTGCTGCAGCTTCCTCTGCCAAGACAGCACCGTCCTTCATGGGCAGAGATGTGGTTTGGATGTTGCACAGGTACCCCTGCAAAATAAATCATCCACTGCTTGTGAGAGGGTATCAGGTGTTTGATCAGTCTTGTGAAGCACCGTCCAAAGCAGGCTTCTGCCAAGGAGTGGAATCCTTTGTGTCTGGAAACTGAGACATCCGTGCTGTCCAGGACCAAGTTGCTTCAAATACCAGGGCTTTGGCCTCTCCTTTACTTCAAGGTACTCCTTGTATTTTTTCATGGCTCCCTTCTTTACCTCTAATAGAGAAGTGGACCACCTCCCTAAGATGATAAATAAATAAATAAATTTCTTGTGCACTCTACCTGTGTAGCAGCAGCAGCACTGTGGGAGATGTTATTTACATGAACTTCATTAATATTTATAATCACATTTATAGCTTTGTTCAGCAGGAGGCTTGATCAAGTCAGTAGTATGTCTGGAGATCAGTCTTTGGTATACTACTTTTAATGAGAATAATTTGCATTTAATAAAGTGCCTGAGGTAGCAAATTGCAATCCAAATTTGATTTTTCTTGATATTTGAGGAAATATTTGGATTAGTGGTTTGATTCCACATGCATTTTCACTTGCAGTGATGGAATGAAAACAGACATCTGAATCCAAAGAACCAGGCTGACAGGAACAACATGAGAATATGCCAAAAAATAAAAGGGGCATTTTTCCTTGTAGCCTCTGTAACATGGGTAATGCAGAATTCGAGTTGGACCCTGATTGCTTTGGGCATCTGCCTTTCTCTTTGTCATTATCCCTGGAGATAATTTGGATGGGTAGTTGGAGAAGCCTGCAGTCTTCCTTTTGTGCATTTTAAATAAGGTTTACCTTTTAAATTCACTTTTCCCTCTCCACGAATATTCATGCTCAGGCTGCTCTGCTCTCTAAATGTTCTAATTTCAGCTGCCTCTATTTGTGTGACTTCATGGAGACACTGTTCAGAACCAGGAAGTTTTCAGGGCCAGCCCTTCAAAGGCATCCTTCTGCCACCACAAAAAGCACCAGATTCACTTGGCTGTAGTTATTTATAGGCCCAAGCCTCTCCACAAAAAGTTGAAAGGCCAAGGAGTTAATAGATGCAGAGTGACTTCAGCTGAAGATGGTGAACAGAAATAGATCCAGGAAAAAGGCACACTAGAAACCTCTTTCACTCATCCTGACCTCTGGGTAATTTGAGGGAAGGGATTTATAATCTTTTTGTTCTCTACTATTGGAAAAGACATAGAAATATGATATATCTACTTATATGCCTCACTGTTTCTCATTATTTCATAGCTTTGTGATTTATTTTAGCCTCAAAATTTTTTTCCCCCAAAAGAATTAGTGTTCTACCAGCAGCAGTTTTTTACCTGGGCAGGTTGTATGGCCAGGCCATGTCTGCAGTGAGATCACCCTGATGGTGGTTGTTATTTCTTCGGAGCATCAAAGTGTGACCTTTGTAAGTGGTGTTACTGAGGAGTTAACAACCCCTGTGTTACCAGCAACACCAAATCACTGCACACCCTGAGCCCTTTGTGGTACCTGTGCTTCCTGTGCATCATTTGAATGTTGTATGGCACATGTCACAGAGCAACCTGCTGGGACAGAAGATGCCCAGGTTCCAGCATTTGCTTTGGCTACATCATTTCATGTTTTGAGTTTTGAGCCAGCTGCTTTGCCATAAAGTAGGATATGACAAGGGCTGGCATGTTTCATCATACTTAGCATGACACATAAACTTTTGGGTGTACAGTTACCTGTAGCCATTCTCAGATGGCTGCTGAGTTGCCATCTCATAGCATAAATGTTACAATAACTTTACTAACAAAATTACAGCCAAACTCAGTGTGTATGCTTGTGGTTTTAATGTTCTTGACCAGAAAATCACAGAGATAAGGCTTACCTTATATTGTTGCTTATATAACCTGATCTATTGGAAGGTGTGTCAGCCTATGGCAGGGGCACAGGAATTAAATGATCTTTACTTTTCTTCCCACCCAAACCATTCTAGAATTCTGTGATATTGTGGAGATTAGAATTGTTTTAAGCAGCTGTTACAATAATTTTCTCTGGATAGGCATTTTCTGTTCAGCTTATTTGTACATTTTTCAGTCATTTCAAGAATTGTTCAGCAAACAATAAATGAAGCACTCATTGAGGACTGACCTTGCAGAGATGAAAGGAGGAGGAATAAATGGAGGATCTGTGCCTGTAGGTGCTTGCAAACACTGAAACCTTGACCAAGAATGATTTAGAGCCTGAGCAGGGTTTATGTAAATGCTACAATTCTTTTGCATTCATACCTCAGTGCTTCTTCACTTCCTCAGGAAGATATTCTTGTGTCCGAGGTCATTAATCTCCCCACGCAGTGTGCTCTTATGCTCAAGATTTTTTAATACCTTTGGCAGTCTTGCTTGTTTTTCTTAAGCACATATTGAATTTTTACACAGCAGCTATTTGTATAATTCCTGTAACATGCCAGAACAGCTTCCAGTTAGTGTCCAGAATTTTCTGACTGTCTGGAAGAATTTTTTAAAAAGAAGGAAAGATTTAAAAGATTTTACCAAAACATTATCTGCAATTTCATTCTCTCTTGCATTGAAATTTATCCTCCTGCTATTACAAGCAGCTACTAATGTACTTATTAAGAATGTATCTTCATTGTTTGGATAGTTTGTTTTGAAGTTTGGGGTCTGACTGTTAGGTATACTGGGGTAAAACCTAGAGAGTAATTTTAATTACACTCTGGATGATCATTTTGAGGGCTCTCTGACCTTCCACAGAAATTTTCCCATTGTATTTGCTGCACTTTTTTGGGTTCACTCCTCTTCTCTCCCTGCCTTTGGTGCTGAAAGACCACTGGTTATGAAGAATCCCAAGGGAAAGCTTATACCTAGTGTGAGTTTAGTACAGCAAGTAACTGAACCTGCACTGAGGAATCGAACTACTGCGGGACAGGAGGGACATCTCTGTCTCTCAGCCAGGCTCTTCACTAATTAACCCATACTCCCTGCTGATAGTCCCAATAAGAGGCTTCCAAATCTTCATTTTCATCACAGATTTTCTAAAGAGTCTGTTGTTGCTTTGTCTCAGTTTATACTCCATAAAACAATTGGATATTAATGGATGCTCAGCATTTCCAGGCACACTGCAGGCAGTCCCTGTGTAACAACCAGGGGAAATATTCTAGGTTCTGAACTCCGGCGTGGAAACACACTTACTGTGAGGGATTTCAATTTCTATATGATTTTGTGGGAATCACCTGCACTGACTAGTAAAATATGATTAATTACATCACTGTTCTAAATGCAGAAGGTGGGCATTTTCTAACAGTAGAGTCATCAGAAGGAAAACTTCAGACTTTCTTGTCTAAATAATAAACAAAGATGAGCTGTTGGAAAGGAAATTGGTGGGAATGATGATAACATAGAAATAAATGTGTGTTTATAGTTGAGATGGAAAAATTAGTCTTAAGTCTTAATATCTGTATATACTTTCAGGGTTCCAAAAACATCAATTACTAAGACATGGTGGAAAATCATAGATGCACCTCATTAGGACAAAACATTTAGATTTAGTGTGAACTAGGACTTGCAGTGTGAAAACTGTACTAACTAAGGTAGATTTTGACTGCAGTGGATTGCAGTGCTGTTGTCCACACTGTAAATAGAATGTTTGAACAGTGGTCACATGAAACAGTTTCAAGGTCAGTTTTTGGACAAAAATCTCTACAAAGGTTCTTTCCATTTACACAGCAAGATCAGAGAGGATATGATCACCAGACAAAGTTGCTTCTGCACTAGTACTCCTTAATCTAGGAGATAAGGGTAAGAGCCAGTGATTGGAACCTGAAACTGAGCAAACCCAGTGTAGAAATGTGATGGATGTTTTTATCAGTGTGCACCATTAGCTCCTGGAAGAACATGCTGAGGTTGTTAATACCATCTTCTTTTTAGCAGGGTTTTGTCCATATCATTTCAACTCTTTACCAAACCATTACATGACAGTAGGTAAATATGTCAATAGCTACACGTCTGTTATTCCATTTACTGCCACCAAGGTGAAGGGAAAGGAGAACCTCCACTACTCAGTTTACAAGGATGTTTTAAATATGTTATGGAGGGGGTGTAATGTCTAGGATTCTTCTGGGAGAAACAAATGGGGATATACCAATTAATATTGTCATCCACTGTTTGGCAGTATGTTCTTTTTTGTTCCTTTAATTATTAACCCATAAATCTACAAATCAGAATCAGAAACAACATCAGTGCAACTTGGAAGTAGCTCCAGTGGAGTCAGCAGTGCTAAATTGGTTTGCATAAATGCTGAGGAAATGTGGCCCTTGGGGAAGGATTTGCACTGCCAGAGTGGGTGTTTTGTGTCTGCCTTGCATGGAGAGGTCACAGCAGAAATGCGTTACGATACAGCACCATAAGTTAAGGAACACTGAAAGGTATCTGAAAATGAAAGCAGCAAAGCTGCAGAGAGATTTGGGTGAATATTTAATTTGATTCTTATCACATTCAACTAGCTAACACAAATGAGTATTTTTATAATCAGGGTCCAACAGTGACAAAAGAGAATCAAACTGCAGTCAAAATGGGATCATTTCACTGGTAACACACACACGAAACCTTGAAATGCTGCTTGACTTTTATAGGAAGCTGTAAATCAGGCCTGGATTACTTGAAAAGTTCAAGAGCCCTAGAAAATGTTTTAGCTAAATGCAGCTGAGTTTTATGATTTGTGCTTTTATGCACTGAGCTCTGAAAATGAGCAGTGCCATGAAGTTATTTAAGAATCTCCCTAAAGCAGAACATTGTACCTGCCAAAAAGAAAAGTAGGAACCAATGATGTTTCGTTTGTCATCTTTGTAGATGTGGCTGAACTGTTCACCAGGTGAAAGCATGCAAAAAGACCCAGCATTGTAAGGGCTGTATAAGTATTCCTTATAAGATTTCTTAAAGAATCACAGAAAGGATATTTTTCACAAATTTGTCACAGGTTTTAATCACAGCTGTAGAGTGTTTAAAAGCATTGTGTACTTGGTATCATACAGGAAAGCAAAAGAAGTAGCAATACCCTTGAAATACTGGTATTGTTACCTATTTGCAATTCTAGAATATAATATTAACCATTCTGATGTCAAAAGGGGGCCAGGGAGTCTAGGATCTTAGCCTGTAACACAAATGTGCTGCACTGGTTCCTGGCTGCTTTTTCTACTCTCTATAGCATAGGAAGAAGGGGAGTGTTGTATCGTTTATTTACTTTGATCTAGTAATGAAAAGGTCTGCAGTAAGAAAATGCAGGTTACATTTTACAGAGAAACAAACATTGCTACTGAACCACAAATAAAATCCCTATAGTGATGCCCTGACCAACCTTTAATACTTTTTTAAGCAAACCACCCTGGTTTGGAGCAAAGGGCAGTTTCCTTTGCTGCGTCCTATTTATAGACTTTAAAGGGTTGCAAAGCAACTGTCAAGCAGAGATGAGAATCTGAAATGTGCCTGTTGCAACCTGGCAATGTTCCTTCTTAGGTTTTAGGAAATTTGAATAGGTACCAATTTTAAGTGCTGAAACATTTTGTGAATTGATACACAGCAGTGGTGTGCTGCCTGGTAAAGAACGCAGAGGAAGGGAAAAGAGGTTTCCATGCCAGCAAATGTGTCTTTGACTGTACCAGAGAACGAAGTGTACAGACCCTGACTATAATTTATATTTACCACGATACCTAGAGATGTCAGAAGACATCATGTTAGTCAGGACAATTCAAATTGAAGGACTTGTACTATGCTGCTTTAGCCAGAATGTCTCAAGTGGGAAAAGACATATTGAACACTTCAAAAAGGAGCAAATTTTGGTTTTATTTCACTGGCAGCTGTATATATCATTTGCAGGAAAATCACCAGCAATGTCTTTGTTAGTTTTATGCATTATTTGCAAACAGCAATTCCTTTAAAAATCCTCCATCTTTTCTAGATCATAATTTATGCCAAGATTCCCCCTTGGCTTAAGCACATGCTCAGTCTGGAAGAGAGGAGACTCAGGGGGGACCTTCTTGCTGCCTACAACTCCTTGAAAGCCAAGTGCGGGTTGGTCTCTTCTCCCAAGACATGTGACAAGAGGAAGTTGCCTCAGGCTGTGCCAGGAGAAGTTTAAATTAGATAAAAGATTTCTTTTCTGGAAGGGTCATTAAGTACTGGCACAGGCTGCCCAGGGCAGTGTTGAAATCTCCATTCTTGGAGGGGATCTACATAACAGATGTGTAGATGTGGCACTTGGGGATGGCTTTGGCAGTGCTGGGGGAACAGCTGGAGTTGATAATCTTAGAGGGCTTTTCCAACCTAAACAATTCTGTGATTCTCTGATATCCTCAGCTGTACATAAGCATTTGGTCAAGGGCTCTATAATGACCCGCTGGCCTGATGCATCCAGGCACAAAACCCAGGCTGGAGCTGAGCTTCAGTTATGGGTTGGAAGGCAACAGAAGGCTGTGCAGCCTCTAGAACAGGGGCTTATAAAGTCAAGCTTTGGTTTAACAGGTTGTAACTGCAATTACTTCTGTGCTAGGGAATGACAAGGCCTGTACAGGGAGCTAATCAAATAAACAGCACGTGCATTTCACAGCAATAACTGATCTGATTTACAGATGTGATTCAGGAAACTGAACTGAAAGGTTGAGATGATGGTGACAGTCATTACTGATTTTGGCATTAACTTGCTGGGATGCCAAAAATCACTCTGTAGGAAGTAAATTAAAATCTGTGAATGAATTTAATTTAATTTGTACTACCTGAGCAGTAGGCTTTGTATTCCACCAATATGTGACACACTACAGTGTATACTTAGAGGTCATTTTCCTCATGGTCATTTGGAGGAGGGGGAGCAGCAAGTAGAGACTGAAGAGTGGAGATGTAGGAATTAATTTGAACCATGGTGCTTTGGCTTTAAGCAGTTATAGCCACAGGTCAATTCCAGCTTACAGGAACTTCTGCTGAGGCAAGAAATTCCAGGTATGGAAATAAGGAGTTTGAATAACAGCAGGTGTGATTCTGTTATGAAAGTATTCATGGCTGAGCAGAGCAAAGTGCTGAGATCCTGTGCCTGGGGGCTACAGGCCCCTCCCATCACTGAGGTCTCCCTATGCCAAGCTAGCCTTTAGAATGAGTGTTTCTGAGGTCACTTCCCCTTTCTTTCTGTGATTTAATGAGGAACTTTTTAAAGGAAAGCCAGTTACTTCATTCTGGGAGACAGACATCCATATACTGGGATAGCGATGAAACGTGACGTCAAATTTGCTGTTTGTCTTGATGCATATTCTGCTTGTGTATCTGCTAAGGCAGACACAGGCAGTGAGGCTTCTTGTGGAAATCCAATACAATCAGCTTTGTGACAATTTCCTTTTTTCCTCCTCACTCCTTGCATGTCTCTCTGCCTCCTTTAAATACTCTGGCAGTTCTCCAGACTAGAAATTTGATGAAAGAGCAGGGATGTGTTATGAGCACTGGCAAGGTTTGTCATCTTTGCTTCCTTGTTCTCTGCTTGCTTACCCTCATATGAGCAATGTAAAACCGTGTCTCTGACTGGGGGTAATGAGGACGTGGTATCCTGTCAGAAAAAGCAGATGCTATTCAAAGCTTCCAACCATTAGAGCAGTAATGAACATAAGAGCATAATGAACAAAGAGCAGTAAGTGTGTCTTCAAACACCTCTGAGCCTGTCACAGGAGAAAAGCCCTGGATATCATTATCGGTTTCCAGCACTGAGGTAAATGGAATTATTGGGCATGTCCTTGATTCCTCATTATAGGTTATGTTCTTTTATTTCTCAGGAATTAAAATATCCCTTAGAATCTGAAATCAGCTATGAAAGTTGACTGCTTAGTGCTGTCAAATGCTGTAAAAGACAAGACAGGTTTGTAAGTTCTTTTTGCCCTGAGATTTATGTAAGGTAGACATGACTAAGTCAAGTGCACTTGCTCCTTAGGGCAAGTGTATCAAATTCTTTCAGGTTTTGGCCTCTTATCCTCTGTTTCTGACACTTTACCCTGGACAGTTTTCTCTGCCAGATATGAGTTTGAGAAATAACTCAGGTGTGCAGAGAAGCAGAAATGTGCTGCTCCCTGCTCCCATCAAGTAAGAGGCAGCCCTTGTAAGTCAGTTCCAGGTGGTGAAATGCAGGAATGCCCAGCTCTGCAGTACTCTTCCCAAAAGAGAACACAAATGAGAACAGGACTCGTAGGCCATCCTACCCCTCTGCCAATCAGTTGGAGAGTGAGTTCCTCCAGACTAGTCCTTCATCTCTGCATACTCAGATCTCCTACAATAGCTATAGAACTTAAACCTGAGTTGTGTGGAATAACTTTCCATGACTGCCATCATTGAAACACTTCACATAGGGGAACATTTTTAATTGCAGCTCTGACCAGGTACATTCTGAAAATGGGTCAGCTGGGCTTGTGGCTGTACAGGTGGGCAGATCCACGCGGTGGTAAGGGGCTGAGAGAAGACCTGGGGGACGACTACTCTGTTTTGAAAACTTATAATTTTCTTCCTGAAGCTCAGAAGTGGATACTCCCTTTCTTTAGTGGTGATGGATGTCATAGTTGTGTCAAGGAAACAGCCCTGGGTAATCAGAGTATGGGGAAAGCCTGTGTTAAAGAGCTTTCCCTCAGGTGAACAATTGATTGCTGAGCAGGGAGGGCTCCAGCACTCTGCCAGGCTGACACAGGCAGACCAAGTCTTTTCTTCTTAGCACAACTTAAGTAAAGCTTCAACATCATTTCATCCCCTCTTTAGGTATCAGAGACACTGTCCAGCAGAAAACAAAAGCTGCCCATGCCTGAGGAATGAGTTCCCGCACATAAACTCCAACAGGGATGGCTGATTGTCTCAGTATTTGGGTGTTTTCAAGTCTCTAATTTGGGCTTTCTGATCCCCAAGAGGAGTTGTTCCTGCTGCACCCATTCCACAGCAGAGGCATTAACAAATCTCTTCTCTTCTTGGCTGTCTATTTGCACAAAGCTTGCAGAGACTTGTTCTCTCTGGGATAGCAACATCTTTGGCACACATCATTCATTTGAGGGAGAAGAAAGCAAAGCATAAAGGCTAAAAGGCATTAAAAAGTGAACTATGGGCAGGATTTCATTTAGTGATAAGACAGCAGTTTGGATCTTTTTTGGTGGGCTTTTTTAAAAAAAAAGTTCATGGTTAATTAATGCCAGCAACAACAAAAATTGGTCCAAGCATCACAATGACAGAAATTACAGATGAGCTTTCTAAGAATATAGAGCTTCAGTTTTATTAATAGAAGACAAGATTGTCTTTTCGATAAATGACAGAGAAATCAGGATAGACTTAAAGACTAATTGTACTCTCTAGGTATGATTCTTCTTAGAGGAGAACAAAAAAAACCCAAATTACTCCATTTTTCATGTTTCTCTTGGTCTTCATATCCCTTAAATACCCTTTTCCTCCAAACCTGGGCAGTTTTAATCTTTCTAATCTCAGCAAGCCTTGTCCTCAAAAGTTACCAAGTGAAATGTCACATGATGTATCTGAGAAGATTTTGGTATTCAAAGCTTGCATGAGCCTTGGGAACACTGGAGAAGAAGCAAAATCCCATCAGGAAGAAAATAACAGATGTAAAAATAGAAAGGTTTCTAATATTTATACTTTAGAGTACTATAAACATATTATTAATTATTGTTATTATTATTAATTATTATATTGTGCTGTTATTATTATTATAACCAGTATGGTGATGTCTGTCCAGAAGTTTGTGTGTAACTTTTTGAGACTCAAGAAAAGGCAGGCAGGTGGAATATTATGCATTTAAAAGTTTAGTGTCATCTATGCAAGTTTCTAAATGTTTTCCCTTTAATAGGGACCATCCCTTTGGAAGTATTGCTCATCTTTCCCAGATCTGCAGTGTAATGTGGTACAGTTAGTATCAGGTTATAAAGTTAATATTGTGTTCTGATGCTCTGTTAAACCTAAAATTCATCTTAATGACACATCCCCACAGTGTGGCTTATAAACAACCTACTTGCCCCTTTTTAGCGTGGCTGACACACAGTAGAGCCACCTGTACTACAAACACAGGAAAGGCAATAATTATAACTGAGCAAAAGCAAATATCCTTGACAATCCAGTAATCTGAGAAGCCTCACGAGGGTAACAGAAGGCAAAGAAACGAAAGGGTAGCTCAAAGCTGGAATGAAATTTGGAAGATTCTGAAGATGTGTATAAGGAGGCTTGGAGCTGAGATATAAATAGCTTTGCTGTCTGCCTTTCTAGAAACCCAAGGGAAGGTGCAGCTATACTTTCCCTGCCAGCTCTAGAGCTTCTGCAAAGATGGCAATACTTCTGTGTGACACTCCTGGCCAAAATGTTGCAGAAATAAAGTAGAACTGTAGATTTCCAGGCTGACACACATATGTGAGGTCATGAGACCCATAAAAGCACACAAAGGCAGTACCCTCAGCCTTTCTGGATGCCAGTCCTGCATCTCAAGGCATTATTTCTCCTTCACAAAAATAGGGATTTTCCTTATCACACAGCTCCCCATCTCCCAAGCAGCTCTGTCCCAGAAAGCTCTGGAGAACACTGGCAGGAGATAAACCCTTACAGCTGATCCCTGTCTGAGAGACCTGCCCCAAAGGGAAATCCAGAGTTCACCTGTGCTGCAGAAATTGCTGTCCCCAGACTGCTGCAGTTTGACCTAAAAGCCTTCTGGCCCCGGGCTCCCTGCTCTTGGCACAGTGCTGCTCTAACGGTGCAGTCTCAGAGAGGCCCCAAATATTAACTGTGTTTGGTGCTGAATTCTGGCTTCACACAGCAGAATTGGAGAGTCTGAATATAAATTATCTGCTCTGGACCAGAAACCACAAAGGTTTTATTTCCTGAATAACAGGCCCCATATGGAACATGGCACAGAGCATTTTGTTACTATGAAATCTAGAAAAAGGATGGAAAAAATACTATAGCCAGATTCCTCCTGAACACCGGGCAAGGGGTGAAAAAAGCCAAGCAGAACATGTTGTCTTGCCTTTACGATCTTTACTAACAACTGTGGGACCACTAGTTTTATATAGACTGGCAAGAGGAAGCAATTAGCTAAAGCATCTCACACCATTTTGTCACTGCTCCTTCCAGGGCTGAGACAGGAGTGACATTTATATCCAAAAATTGAAAGATTCACTTGCTGGCAGTATTAGTGTGTGCCAAAAACTGTGAGATACAGAAGAATTGATTTGGGGTGTTCTGCCAGGAGCCCACTTATCCAGGGTTCAAAACCAGTTTAAACTTTAGTCTCAGGCATAATGTGGAAATATAGTCTCATGTGGAAACCAAAGTCATTATCAATGCTTTATACATACTCACAGGATTTTGCTTAACCGCATTATGGTTATGGGCATTCAAGTAGGGTTTTTTGTTATTAAACAATATTTTTTTTGGTATGGATTGAAAGGAGGTTTTTGTATGAAATTGAGGTCAGACAACAGGGTAACAGAGTGGCCCAGGGGCACATGCCCAATTGTGCTTCCCAGTCATCTCTCCCATCACACCTGGATCCTTTATAAAAAGAAAGAGAGAGCATTTTAGTTAATAAATTATTTGCAATAAGGAATTAATTTTCCAAACATGTATCCAGCACTTAGAAGAGTCATTTTGATTGCACCCAGGGAAGAAGCTCCAGACGGATATGCACTGCCCACTGCAATTAGGATCACAGTGTGACTGCTGGCCATTAAATGCAAAATTTTAATTTGTAAAGATGTAAAGGATGTCAGTCAGACACTTCCTGGGTAACCAACCTGCTGCTTTGTGTACATAAGCATTGAGGAAAACCATTGTGTGTGCTATGAAGCCTCAGTGAACCCCAAGGAATAATTTAATGCATTATTAAAAATCCTCAAATTCAGAAGGAGAATATTAACTGTGTTTGGTGCTGAAGTTGAATATTTAATAAATAGAAGGAAGCAGAACAGTTTTGATAACAATGGAATTAGTTTCACATACTTCAAACTAATTTAAATAATTAGGTAGAGGTCACTGTCTCTGCCCTTTTTTCCAGGTGGCAGCAGCATCTGGTTTAAGCTGATTCTGTGTAAACTGACAACAAGTTGTTGACTGAAACACATTTAAATTATGTCTTTAGTTTAATGGAAATTCAGCAATTCATTTGATTTCTAATGAAATAACTGAAATCAATGTGTCACCTATCTGCTTGTGTGCAATTTCAGATCTGTATAATTAATATAATCCTATTTTTTTCCCATAAGATTGCATAGTTGTTCTAACTGTAATGTGACCAGCACATCTGGGTTGTCTCCTCTTTGAGGCATCTACTCCTGCTCTCATTGGCACACAAAGAGGGGCCAAGAAGTTCTTGCCTAGAGGAGAACAGAAAAGGTGCATGGCTTAGGAGCGATACCTGCTCACCTTTATCCTGAGAAAGTGACTGCACTCCAGGCTAGAAAAACTCACGGAGAGAACTGATATTTGCAAAGCAGCAGAGACGCCATGGCAGCATCCTGCTCTGAAATCTGCCATGCTCCAGAATCACGGCTGTGGCTGTCGCTGGCCCCTGGAGCAGGGGCTGCACAGAGAGGGATGTGAGCCCTGGGGAGGATCACAGAAATCCTTCTGCTGCCCAGGGCACCATCCTCTGCTGCTCAGAGAGCTCTTACAGGAGCAAAGGGCAGGGGCTGGCTTCTTTCCATCTCCAGGGAGTGCTCTGCTCTGCTCTGGAAGGTCACTGGCTAATAAGATCACTGCCACTGTGACACTGTTAATAGCCTTGGCTCTCCCAGGACTTGTCAGGTTTTCTCCTGCCCATTACTTGATTCAGTGCAAGAGAGTCATTTCTGGTACTTGCCAGAGCACCTTGAAAACCTCCCAGGTGCACCATGAGTGCACAGCAAGGGGACAGTCACCTCACTGCAAGTTACACAGCCAGAGGCAGAGAGCACATGGGCCCAAGGAATGGACAAGGAAGCACGAAGCACCAACAGCAGCATGGCTGTGCTTTTGCATTTATCTCTGTTGCAGGAAAGGGTCAGATGTGAGGAATAAATTTTTGGGTGGAAGAAGCTCAGGAAATGGCAGAATTGGGTGTTTGAGTGATGAATGAAATGTCACTTAGCAGGGAAGCGCAGAATCTTCCAGCACTTGTTATGTCTAGTAAGGAACAGAAGTAAGCAGTGACAGATTCCCTGCAGGCCCATTCCTCAGGTGCTAAAAGATGATCAAATATATGTCTCTGCCCAACCTCCTGCTGTCACTATTCTGTTCTATTCTGTATTTGTTATGAAGGCCTTTCAAAACTGAGGAAATTATTGCCCTGCTCAAAACACCAAAGCACAGACAGAAGGATCTGTGGGCAGGCCCCTAAACACCTGAAATATTTGAGGACTTGTGAAACTCTACCTTCCATCCCTCTGACACAAGGTGCATCCCAGGCCACTGGCTGTGGCTTAGGCATGTGTAAATCAAGAGGTATTACTGCCAGATGAACTGGAATTTCAATTTTTAATATCACTATTCCTTTTGCAGTACTTTTTCCTGGCATACTGAAAAGCACATCGAGAGGGATTTCTGCTGCTGTTCTGTTTTGTCTGGCAGGATGCTGGTGCCATCTACTGCTCTGCCCACCACTACTGTGTCTGAATTCTGAGACATTTGCCTGGAGGCACCTCTCCCCTGCTAAACCTTAGGGACAAAAACACACTATCCTGGCAAGGAATATGTCCTTAGTAGTTGAGAAAAATTTAGCAAAACTTAGCTCCTCTGAATTTCTCCAACAAGCCATTTTTACGTTTATTGGAAAAAAAAAAAATCCCCAGTAAATTAAAAACCGTTGTCTTACTGACTGATTTGTAGGGCTATAGGCATTACTGCCTGGCTGGGATCCTACAGTCACTACTGTACTCCCAAAACCACCATATCACAGAATCCCAGAATTGTTTCGGTTGGAAAAGCCTTGTAAGGTCATCAAGTCCAACCCAGCACTTCCAAGGCCACCACTACCATGCCCCCAAGCACCACATCCACACACCTTTTCAATCTCTCCAGGGACAGTGACTCAACCATTGACCAGAGCAACCTTTTCCAATGCTCCACAACCTTTTCAGTGAAGAAATTTTTCCCAGCATCCAACATAAATCTCCCCTGACACAGCTTGAGGCTGCTTCCCCTCATCCTGCCACTTGTTATCTCTGAGAAGAGCCTGACCCCTACCTGGCTACAACCTCCTTTCAGGGAGTCGTAGAGAGTGAGAAGGTCCTTCCTGAGTCTCCTTTTCTCCAGGCTGAGACACCCCAGCTCCCTCAGCTGCTCCTCATCAGAGTTGTGCTCCGGACCCTTCCCCAGCTCTGCTGCCCTTCTCTGGACACGCTCCAGCACCTGAATATCAAGGTGTGTCTGCCTCAGCAGCTGTGCTTGCTCACAGGCTTAGTGTCTGCGTGCAAACAGGACTTGTGAGAGTCTGCATTTGGTCCTGTCAAGCTGTGTCTTGGTCATGCTCATTGCCACAGGTCACAGAGAAACCTGTCGGGTATAGTCAAGCTAAAAGCAGCTGGTTCCTAAGAAATGTCCTGGAGCTGTAATTCCACCGTGCCCTCCCTGTTACAGAGTGTTAAAGCCACCTCTGAGAACTCTATTAAAGGGAATGATCCTTTATGGTCTGATTAAGGGAATTCTGTGCTGCTGTAGAAAGATGCCAGTGTCTTACCATAACTTTTGGATGTTCCTTTAGCTCTGTAATTTTTGCACAGTGTATTTTTATCCCATTGCTGTATATTTTTAGCCACACTTCCATTTGCAAGTGACACATAGTACGATAGCTATCATTACAAGAACACTCTTGTCTGGCTTTCAGCTAATCATGCACTGTCCCCTCCAACATCAGCATTTAATATCTCTCTGTAATACCTGGTGCTAAAAATAACTCCCCCTCCTACTTGCAATGTGAAAGCTGCTTAGTGCAGAAGCACCAGCATGTTTAACTTTTACAGTTACCAGATATAATGTTGTGTGTCAGATCTGTCACCAGCATTTCATCCTGCAAGCTGCTCCCCAGTGATGCTCAGGAGATTGGATACACTGGCCACCATACAGGCTGCTGACTTTGATGGATGTTTTAGTCTTGTAGCTCTTTACAAGAGTCCAAAACAAAATGGGAAAATATATATACTTTAAAAGATACTCCATTACCTAGCTTCTGTTTATAGGGTCTGTGTTTACATGGGAGAAAGCAGTGTTTATGGGTAACCTTTGTATTAAAAACAGTAGAAAAAAAGTAAGTGCAGTATCATGTGAAAGTGTTAGTGGCAGTGAAAGAAATGCTTTTTGTCATTAGGCCTAAGCTAAATTTTTTTTTCCTTCTGTCTAGTCAGGGCCAGGAGTACCTTGGATGCATTTGCAGTTGGATGGATTTCCAAGAAATGACACCAATAAGGATTTACACAATACTGGAAAATTCAGAAGCATATCTAGTTATAGAACTTCCTTAATACTGAACTTTTCTTCCCTATGCTTTCATAAATTTTAAGTGCTGTTTGAGACAAAGGTTGGGCCTCAGTGGAACTGAAAGCGCACCCTGGGATTGGGTGATCTCTTCTCCTTTGCTGAAGAGAGATTGGATTCATCCTTCTAAAGCAAAGTCAGCTGCAAGTGATTTACCAAAATATGAATATCGATCTAATATCGATATCCAACTGAGACAGACAAAAACTCTCCAACAGTTTAGAGTTAGAAAGTGTTTGTTTTATTTGGCGCCAGGCACTGCGTGGGATGGCTCCCTAAGATGCAGGGCCCCAATACAAGCAAACACGACACTTTTTATTTCCAAATATGATGAATATCCAAAATACAAATGTATATTCGTAACATTAACACCTCCCATTCTCTGCTTCGTATGGAAATGAGCTTAAATGTCATTAAGCATGCATAGTGTGTGTCCTGAATTGAGTCGGTGGTCTTGAATTGGGTCAGTGGTCCCAAAAAAGATGAAGTAACTCATCTTCCTCATTTTGACCTTTTTGCCTCTCTGAACTCTAACAATCCTAATTACTTTAGTGACCTCTAAGTTTCCTCTTGCATGACTTTCCACCAAGGGAGGAAATTGGTAATTGTCCTTGTTCCCTACACCAACTTAACAATGTTTCTATTCCTTGTTCTAAGCACAGCTAGGCAAACATACAAATGACAGATCATCACTTATTTGGTAATCAGTTACTAACATCTTAAAACCCATTTCAGGTCCAGCTCTCCTAACTATTTTAATTAACTCTCACTGGGCCCAAGTTCTTCCTATTCTAACTAATTTCAGCACAGGTAGCATATAACGAAAATCTTTATGTTTCTTCTAAATCTACGTTTCACAAGAGCTCTCCGTAATCTGCAATTTGGTCTGACTGCACCACTTGCTTTTATTGTGAGTGTGCAAACAGCTGATCAGTTTTTGCTAAAGATGGGCTTTATTTGCTCTTGACAATGAACAACTGTTCTGTGAGAACTGTTCTGTGCTTTTTCACAAAACTTCAGGAAACAAGAATCTGAACAGATTACCAGCACAGATCACTGCCTCTGCCAGCACATGAACCTTCAGCTATTTGCTTGTCAGGCTCCTTGGGAGCTGGAGCAGGTATCTCCAGGCACAGTGCTTCTACACAGGCAGCCCTGGAGAAGAAAAAAAAGGCAATTAACTCTCTGGTGTGAAGCAGGCAATTCAAGAAGATGTGCATAATGCTGGAAAAAAGGCAAGTCAGAATGTAACCAAACACAGCAGTGCAGTGCAGAGCAGCAGGTGCTTCTTACACCTCCTCAGGCACTCCCCAGCACACAGACAGTGACTCCTCGGAGAGCACTGCCACAGCCAACTGCATTTCTGTGGCTGTATCCAGCCTGCTTGAGCTTCAGCATCACAGGCTTTCAGATAAAAAAGCCTTTATACTGATTCTTTGCAGACTAAATACTCCGACTGTGTTTCATAATGTTTCCTTGTCTTCTAGACCATCTGAGCATCGATCACCACCTGCATTATTACAGAATAATCAGTAAGCCTTGGTGCTGCAGTAGTTCTGTGTTTGTTTTTCTTATTTCTCTTCAGACATAGCAAAAATCCTGAGTTTCCATTTCATCTTGATCTCCAAAACCTGAAGGAAAAGCAACCAAGCCCCTAAATTCTTTTATCTCAAGCAATCTTACCTGTTCAGATGTTTCTTTGCTTTTCCTTCCTTTCCTTATTAGCCTCTGCCCTTCCTCAGATTGGTTCCTGCACTGTTGTCTGTAGTCACAGGTAAAGCACTGTTCCTATTGTTCCAGGGGTTTTATATTTGAAACTAGGTGTGTGGATTTGTGATTATTTCTCCTTAGATTTCAGTTGTGCCCCTCAAGCTTTATCTTTCATAACCCTGCGTTATCTGTTTATTTCTGGTTATAATTTGTTGGTAGCAGCTGTTCTGTCACTGGCCATAAATTATTTTGCTGGTGTTTCAGTGATGCTGAGTACAAATGTAGGATCAATACAGCTGCCGGGCAGTTGCTGAAAAGGCTGTCTATTGCTGTTGTGATTAAGCTTTGAAAACTTTTAGAACTAAGGTCTGACTTACAAACTTGAGAATTTATAGTTGTTTTAACATAACCTGAGGGGGAACCTCAAAGGAATTTTGCAGAGTTGCTCAGAAAGACCTAAGGAAACTCTCTCAAGACTTCCCACTGTAAAGAAGAATTGGAATAGCACAGGCTCAAGGGGCAAAGAGCCTGACCAGGTCATTTAAACTGTAGTTCAAGGGATGTGTATTAAAATAGGGCTTCAGGGCTCCTGAGATACTTTCCTAGGTGGTGGAGTAGAAGGTTCTTTGAGGGGCATTAGAGTGGGCATGAAGGTGGAGCCAGTCGTGGCTCACAGGGGTCTTGTGTCAGTGATAGCACACAGGGGGCAAAGGGGAATTTTCAGACTTTCAGCTAAGTCTGGACAATTTCTGGTTTATGATATTGCACCTGGACCCAAGTTCTGAGTATTTTAGCACCTAAACTGGCATCTGGTGAGTTCATTCTGTAATTTATTTTTCAGTTGGAAATTTTTCTTCATACAGGCTAAAAATAAGTATAAGCATCCTGGACCACGGTGTAGAGATCAAGTAATCTGCCTGATACCTGTCAGCATGTAATATTGAAAATAACAATTAGAAAAACTATTTTAGAATGGGTCTGTTTTCCACCGGTGCTTAGTGTTCACACATAACGTGAAGAGGAGTAAAGTAAAGGTAAAACACACATTTTACAGCCAGCAGTTTGTAAATACCTGGTTTACTGAAGGAATTCAGCAAGAACCCCGAAGAGGGCACTGTTGGCTGCCTCAAGGCTCCAAGTTGCAAAGCGTTCTTTCCATTCAAGTCTTTGCCCAAGTGTGCTCCTACAAGAAGACCCTCGTTACATTTGTCCAACGAACTGTTCCGAGTACACTGTGAGCCTTTGCCCAGCAGCATTTACACGTTGCTGTAATGATTAATAAAAGTGTTCCTGGTTCAGTCAGTTCTAGTCAGTGATAAATATATCTGCCTTCTAAACTCTGAGCCGTTCTGTTCCCGAACTCTGCTGAGCAAGTAGGAATCCAGCTAATGCTCTGCCTGTTTGAAATTGCTAAAGCAGGGGGTCCCCGGCCATGTAAGCACTTGGTCCCAGTTTCATGAGCTTTTTCATAGCAAGTTTTGTGCTACAAAACTCAGCCAGAGGTGGATGTTGATGGTCACATGGTTACTGAGGTCTCACCCAGGACCTCCCTTCTCCTTTACCTTGAGTCCTGCCCACAGCTGCCCCAAACACAGGTGAGTTGAGGACTGCACGACAGTTTCCACACTTGATATTCATAAATAAATTCTTCCCTGTGTCTAAAGGAATCAACAGTCAGATACCAAATACAAAACTGAACTCCTCACAGGAAGTTTGTAAGCAAAGATAAATTTTGCTCTTAGATTAATCATTGAAATACAGGATGAACACAAAAGAAAACTCTAAGAATATGAATTGAATTCAAAGGCTTGGCTGGATATGTGCCCCAAGAGATGCCTGTGTGTGGGAGGAAAGGTCAGGAGAAGCCTGTGCAAAAGATCCAGATCAAAGAGCTCTCCCTTGCTGACAAATCTGGTTGCATAAAGGACAGCCCCTCTCTCCAAAGTTCAGGCTTCTGAAGTTGCCTTTAGATCTGTGAAATCAAAGGCAGTTTATTGATCATATGCCTTTAGATCACAGTGATTTCCAGGTCATCACCATAACTTTGAGCAGGTAGAAGTGAATGGGAGAATTTCCTTATGTTTGCATGAGGGAAAGTTGTGCATCTATCTTGGTAGGGCAGTCAGTGCCGTAGCCACAGCCGTGCTGAAATGTTCCTTCAGTGAGCTGGCCAAGCTGCAGACCTCTCTTATGCAAATATTACCTTAAAAGGGTGATTTACTAGAGGCTGTACCTTTATCTTCAGATAAAAACCTGTTGGAGATTATAGAGAGTGTTTAGCCATGCCAGATTTCTCCTACAAACCTCAACTATTCCAAAAGCACTGACTTTCCCGGTGCTGGTGTTTCCTTTGCCCTGCCTGCCCGTGGTGTGACTCTCACAGACACCCTCAACACACCAGGTACCACTCATGTTCAGGCTCCTGCCATCCCCAGGCTCTCTGAGGAGGTCACAGCAATGCCCTCCCCATGCAGCGCCTGGAGCTTCCCACACACAGCCAAAGCTCCTTCCCAAGGCCATGCACATATATCAGAGCCTCTTCTACACAGCAGCATCTTCATATGCAGGTTAAATGTTCTTACTTTCTTTCTGTTCATTCTTTTGCTGCTTACATAAGAGGAAGGAAGATAAATGGTAAAAACAATTCACTGCTCACGAGACTCTCCTTGCCCACTGAGGGTGCTGTATGAATCTGTGAGTGGTAAAGGACATTCATGTGTGACTTGATCCATGATTCTTGCCTGTATATTCACTTTCAGCTGTGCAGGGGCACTTTGTCCACAAGAAACTTCATGTCTCCCATGTGCTGTAAATATTTGTCCTTCCAGTTTATCTTTGCTCCTGGGAGATAGATTGCTTTTGCTCACCTTCCTTTCAGAGGTGGGTTATTTCTGCTCCTGCATTTTAAAAACATGCAAAAGAAATATGGCATCTTTGCCTAGGATGTGAATAATACGTTTTCAGCTTAATTTAGACAGGAAATCAGTAAAGTCTGTGAACAAATCACTCGTGAGCAAAAAGTTGAGGATACAGGGAGTTTTGAAAGCTAGAGAGCAGCAGTGTTCCAGCGAGAGAAAACCAGCTGGAAAAAGGAACATTACAGAGGGCAGTGTTAAACGGAAACCTGGTGGGGTCGCAGAACCAAGTGAGCATCCGAGATTAACAACAGGGCTAAGAATTAATGAGCCAGCAGAGCTGTCCTCAGTGAGCAGCAGCAATGCCTCGTGCTTCGTGCCTTGATTCTTGTGCTCTCCTGCTCACCACCCCTCACCTCCCATCAATGCCGAATCATTTTGCAAATCCATATTAAATCCAGGGAGAGAGCACTGTGTGGGCAATGTGTTAGGTCATTCTGCCAGTGAAGCTACAAAAGCTAAATTTCACAGTCCTGAAGTCTGATGGTTCCCAGATGGGACCTTGGGATCAAGTCAAACCAAGCAAAAATCTAGAGAAAGGCTGGTATCTGGCAAGATGAGTATTTGACATATTTGCATCCTCCTGTCCTGTGGTTCTTTGACCCCTGTTACTGTTTGCAGAGGACAAAGAATGAAATGGCTTCAGGTCTGTCTGCTGTGACTTTCTTTTCTCCCAATCTGTTGTAATATTCTATAGAAGATCAGGTTGAGAAACTACAGATTAGCTGGACTGAAAAACAGAATTAATGCTGTACTCATCACCAGGTGAACAGAGGGCATGTTTAGATTTGAACTATTTAATATTACCAAAAAGTTAAATAAATTTTAAAATAAATATTTATTAAAAAAAAAAATTGGATGTGGCATACAATAAGCCTAAACGATTAAAAGTAGTCACCTTTAAAAAGAGAAAAAAAACCAAACCTAAAAATGCAATAGCAGTGACTGTGGGCTTGCTTACGTGGATATAGCTGATATACAGATTGCGATGATGCCTTGGTTACTAGTAAAATGTGTACAGACTGATTACAATGTCATGTGTGAGCTTTGGTGAGAAGGCTTATCCATGCTGATTTAGTACAGTCCATCCCTTGCATTCCTCTCTCCCCACTGTTTCTTTGTGTGCTACCTTCCCTTTGCATTAGAATTTTTCAAAAAATATTTTCCAAGCTTTTTATATCATTTTGCTCTATCTTCTTCCTGCTCTTAAAAAACCTGACAATTCTGGCTTGTGAAGAATTTAATTCAAAGTTGATGCAGCAGGGCTTCAACTCAGGCACCACGGCATAGATCCAAATGAGATGCAGAGGTAAAAGATATATCTGAAACAGAGAGACAAACACATTTGTTCCAGGAGCTCTCTCAGCAGGAAGAGGTTGTGCCAGTTCTCTGTATCTGTAATCAAGGGCTCACTCATGTTGCTTTTTAGGTCTGCCATACATTTCTAGTGACTTGAGTAGGATAAATATCAAGAGCTTATTGCATAATTGTGCTATTTAAAAGGAAAAAAAAGAAATATAGAAGACAAATCTGTTGTAGACTGTAGTCAACAACACACCAGAAAATAGCTCATAGTGCTAAAAATGGCATCCCCTGTTCAGTGCCTGAAAATTCATGGTTTAAGAGTGACTTGTCACTTGAATGACTTTTCTGTAGATCTGCACCTTCCTCTGCCTCTGAAAAGAAAAGAGAAGGAAAACACGCCAAACCAACCCTCTGCTCCACACCAGATCCTCCCCAGTCCTTTGCCTCCTGTCTCTCTCCCCAGCTCTGGTCAGAGGTGTTCTGTAACTCATACACTGAAGTCATGGAAACTTTTAACCAAGTGAATGTAGGCAATTCCAGATTGCTGCCAACAACAGAATAATTTACTAAGAATTGTCAAAGTTATCACCAAAGCCGGCTTGATCAAAGCCTCTATTGAGAACTGCCCTTAGGTGGGAATGAAAACACAGATCAGAACTAGGTTTCAAAGTAGTTATTTGCATACTATTTGTTCTGCTGTGACACAATAGCTCATGTAGGCTCACCCTCTGGGACTGTGAGATGAGTGGATTCCTCTGTTCATGGGCTGCGTCTAAACCCAGAAGAACCATGGTGATAATCTGCTCTGATCTGCTGCAGAACTCAGCACAAGAACCTTCCCCTGTTTCTGTTTTAGCTCTCACCTATCTAAGATGTATTAATTTAATTTCCATGTATGGGTTCAGCTTGTTTGGTGGTGCCATAACTCCAGGGAGCTTACTGGGGGAAGTTAAACAGAAGATGGCTGTGCAATCTCAATAGAAGATGGAACAATAGACTACAAGGAGCTAAGATGTTGTTTCCAACCTCAGAAAGCCTCCCAAATTAATCGCCCTTCACATTTGCTCTTGTTAAAGGTTAGAATAATCCATTCCCTTCCATTGCTGTAACCTAGCACACTGTTATCACTCCTAAAACCTTATTAAATTTCAAAATATGATTAAGTGGATTCTTGAGGGAAGCTGGTGTGGGGGGAACTGGGGTGGTTTTTTTCTTCTGAAAGGTTAAAATATTCATTTGAGTATCAAGCACACAGCTTATAGGAATTTTTCTATTTTATGGTGGTATATGATACCCAGAGGCAATACATATTAAGAAAACCTATTGATCTCTAGGTTTTAATAAACACTAAACTACTGCACATGTGAAAAGAGTGTTTGTTAATCAGCAATGATTCTATCATGATGAGAGAAGTACCACAGTGTTTCAACCTGCCTTTTTTCTAAAATGCTGCCATCACACATAGTGACTTGTTGAGTCAGCTGCAGGGAGCCGTGAAGGGGACAGCAGTTCTGTCTCATTAGGGATGGCAATCATACGAAATGGGATTTTACTCTGGATCCAAAGAAAAGCAGAAAAGGTCAACATTTCTGAAGGAATACTCATGCATTTGTATATTTTGCTCCAGCAAAAAAAGGAAGTGTTGTACTTAGTGACTTTGTTTTGTACTTGTGGATTTTACTTTTAAAGGAAATCCAGGCTAAATGGCCGAGCTGTGGTGAGAGTGATGAGTGCAGTGAGTGGAACAAGGTGCTGGTATCTGGCACCAAATGCTGTAGGAACCATCAGGGAATGCTCACCTTGCTTCACCAGCTGATGTGAGAGCACAAAGCTGCTCCACTACACCTGGTTACTAATTACCTGCAGGCTTTTTGCCCTTTGTTTTTTGTATTAAGGCAGTGTTTAGATCATGTGGGTACTCTGAGAATGTGAAATCTGTAGAATCCTAGGCTAAAGCCTTTGCTTGCTGTTGATGTTATTGGGTGCCTTTTTGAACTGCTTTAAAAATCAGAGTGAGGACTATTGAGCTGGGGGAAAGAGGAGAAGTTCTTCAACCTGCACCTCTAATACATTCACAAGCTGCAAGACAGCTCCCAGAAAGAGATCATTTTGTGTCATGGGACACTAGATGAAAGGACAAGATTGGGAACATTGCTTAGGATATCCAATGCCTTCCTTAATAGCCAGCTGGCCTCCTTCCAAGGAAACTCAGACAGCTGTTTCATCTCAAGGCCAATTTAATGCTCAGAACAAACTTGGACTTGAAGTATTCTCAGAACAAGGGTAATGTGAGAGGATTGAGTGCATCACCAGCACCATTTCCAGCCTCTGAGAACCACCTGCATGCTGCTCCACAGGCACACTGAAGGCACAGGGGACAGGCTGTGTGAGTCCTCTAAGACTCCCTCAGTGACAAGATGTTTGTGCAGAAAAACACTACACTGTGTAAAAGGGGAACAAAAGGGAGAAGAGAAAACAGTTCATGTCATCTCTGCTGTTTGAGTGCTGCCCTGGTATTTCAGCTAAATCTCTGTTTTGGGAAACCCTTTACTTCAAAGTGACATATAAGGCAAAATTGCAACAATTAATACCTGTATCTGTTCTCACTGATAAGCATGTCCGTTTGCTGTCTTTCCAGCAAGCCACATATTTAATTTCTTAAAAACTTCAGAGTTTGGGGCTATTCTGTTATTTACTAAGTTATTTATTTTGATGTAGATTATGAATCTTCAGAGGGTGTATTTCATCACTGCTTCAGAACTCGTTTGACACTTTTGTTCTGACATATCTGTCTCCTGAATAAGACATCTGTGACATAGGCTGCTGTAAATCATGGGTGGAAAAAACAGCATCAGGGACAATTTCTCTAAGGGTAGTAACACTGAAACCCTCTATGTGCAGGTTTTGGATAAAGATGTATTTTTAAATGAAGGTAAAATTGTATTACTTCTAAATTGCAATGAGATCATTTGATGGGAATTCAGTCATTTATTCCATAACATTAGCCCCTGAGCATTTTATAAGTGCATGATGTTTTAGGACATCCATATGGTCATGAGCCAAAAACTATGCTGAATTAGGCATCAAAAAAGCTCCAACTGGTATACCATTATTAATCTCTAATTCCCCATCTGCAAGGTGTAACAGATAAAGAATCCTGTGTCCAGAAATTGCATTTGACAAGGGGAAGAAAAATGCGTGTCAGGAATGGTAATGAGAAAGGGAGGCTGAAGAGGGAAAGGATCTTGCACATGAAGCATGTTAAAAATGTTTTAACAGAATAAATGTGCACGAAAACACCTTATTCACCAGTATTGGAGGCAGAAGCCTCTACAATTCAGAGACTTTATGAAGTGATTAGGATGTCAAAAAAGAAGTGACATTTAATACCCACTTTGCATAAGTGTTAACAACTGTACAAGATTCAAAAAATGGGAAGTATGGTCTATTTATTTCATCTGGCACAGTGTGTTATAGTGCAGTAATTTGCACAGTAAACTGTACTCCAAGAATGTCAAATTTATCATCTTGTCACCAGAATGTTACTGTCCACCAATCTGAGACCCAAAAGGCATAATCAGAGCTATATCCAAGGAGAAAAGATCCAAAATTTTTTAGTCAATACCTGTCAAGTAAATAAGGTTTGAGAAGCAGGACTCTGTCATTTAATCCACTCTTCAAAGTATACATATGGCTAATAGTGATGCCTTTTCCTAGTCTTAAAATCAAGAGTCATACACGGTTAGAAGGGGAAAAGGGATTTTACCTTGGTATTTATTTTAAGGATCCTTAGGGTCACACCTCCAGTCATATGCACTGAAATGCACCCCGCAAAATGCCCACCCCAAAAGATCAGGTATAATATTATAGGTCTTACTAATTAGCATATCTATCAAAGATTCCCCAATGAAAGGCTCGAGTGAGCCCCCCTCCCCAAGGAACCTTCTCCTGGATGGTTCTATCTTGGTTTACAGAATGTGTTCTGGAGAGGACCTTGGGGTCTGGGGCGCACTGATCCCTGGCTACAAAGCTTCTAAAATGTTTAATCTCTCAGCTTGACAAACAAGTCCAAGAATGCAGGCAAAAAGCACTAAGAATACAGAAGTTGCAAAAAGGTTATAACAGGGGTATAAAAGAATAGAAAAAAATCTTCATGGCATCAATAGAACAGAAAATTCACTGCAGAAAGCTTCACGGGGCTCCTCTTCCTTTTTTGGAACAGCTCCGGAAGTTGCTGAAGAGTGCTGGTTGTGCAGCTGCTCGGTATAACCCCTGTGGAAGAGAACAAGCCTTAAGTTAAAGCTGGATTTGGAAAAATAAACACAAATGAACATAGAAATCAATGCTTGAACAGCTCTGGAAAGAAGAGCACATGTGTGCAGTTACTCTTGCCCTCCTCCCATGTCTACCACTTTACTCCTGTGATTGTGAGGACAGCTGGATGCTGCACCAAGCCCCGTCCGTCAAGAGCTGCCCCACAGGCTTCTTCTTTGGGAATGTGAGGATCTCACCTTGAAACCAACCTTGGAGCCCCTCTTAGTTACAAATGTGACAGTCATTGTAATGGCAAACTTCCCATGGAGTTATTTCCTGGGCTGCCCTGCCATTTTTTTTGTGCCTGCAATTAATCTTGGGTTTAGCTGCTGTAGCTCAAACAGCAATTGTCCTTTACAAGATTACACTGAAAAATGATTTAACACTGTATTACACTGAGCAAAGGGTGATACTAAATACAGGCAAGTATGCAAACACTTCAGTAGGCAGGTAATCACTGTAGCCAGAAGAGTATATTTGCCAGAAGTTGTGCAAATATTTAGCATTTAAAGGTTGCTGCTGTTATTTTACAGCCTTATAATGTCTTACCAAATTATACTTTCCTAGCCTGAAAACTAGTTTTTTCTTCAGCAGAAGTCATGGATGCAAAAATTTAGTCAACTTGGATAACTTGGTCCTCTGCAGTTATGTGTGGTCTTTTCTGTAAGCAAGCACTTCAAAGCACTTCATGAATGATGCAGGATAATGGAGTCCAAGTTGAAAAGGACTTCAAAAGCTATAGAATACTCTGTCAACACAAATCCTCCACACTGCAGGATTTATATCATTACTTTTTCTAAAGAATCTAATTCTAACTATTGAAACATCACCTCTTATAATACATAATCTTATAATTTCGGGTGGCAAGGAAAGAAATAGAATAGTTTCTTCACTATTTTTGTTTCTGACTGCTTAGTATGACCAATTCCTACTTACATCTGCAGTAACACCAGTGTGCCTTCCCATACAGAGAATCAGACATGCAGCATTTTTCTGATTGAGCATGGTAGTAAGAAAACTGATTATTTACTTCAGGTGTGTAAGTAAGCCTTGGAGTTCCCAGTCCTACGTGCTGAAATTCTTTTCATAACAAGGAGATAAATCTGTTGAGACAGATCCCCTGTGTGGAAAGCTGTCCTGCAGCCACATCTTCCTTGAAATGCTAACAATTTCAAACCCATTTGTCTCAAACAGAGTTTGGATCTCATAGAAAGTCATTGTGATACTTAAAATGAAAGTACATCCATTACTTGCCCCATTAGTTTTCTTTTTTTTACTTTTTAATGTTGATTTTTGACAACGCAGATTCCTCAGCTGCCTTCAGTAAAACACCTTCTGAAGAGTTGTCAGCTGGAGGTATCACCAGGCTTTCTCAGGTTTAATTTCATGATCTTATAATGACCAAAGGCTCTTTCCACCCAGAAGTTCTACAGCCAAGATCCCAAAAGATGGTATTGCAGGTCTAAGAAAAACAGAGGCAGCTCTTGCTCAGCTGCACTGAAGCAAACCAGGAGTAGCTCTATTAATGTACTTGCATCAATTGGGAACTGATGTAAGGAGAAAATAAACATGGAGGTTATCTCTCTACCACTGCCCTTTAATTTTGCAATGCCAGAATTATCAACAAGTTCTTCTAATCATTTGTTTTCCACTGAAGATTAATGCTAAGTAATAGGGTTCAAGAGAAAAGATTTTTATCTTGTAAGGCCCTGAGTGCTGTTGGAATATATTTCTGTATGGAGTACTCTAGAGGAAGCAACATGGATGATTAGAGAGGGCAGCAGATTTGGGAACTCTGTTAATGAGGTTGACATTAGTCTCTTGCATAATGGAAAGGTCATTTCAGTTCCCTGCTCCAGCTTCCTCACCCAGACTGTCATGAGGATGCTCCTTGGCTTCCTTCAGTCCAGCATCTGCCTCTCTTATTCTGAATCTCTCTCTCTCCCTTTGTCCTTGATATGGTTTAAGCCATACAAAGAATAATTTCTAAATTAATTTGAGAATCAAGCTCCCCAGAACAGCAAGATATTTGGAGATTTTAAAAACCATTAAAATTAGATTAAATTGGGTTGCCTTTTGGTTTTCTGAGCTATTAGAAGATACTGCAATGGGGTTCAGGGAATCTAAGCAGTTTAGAAGATAGAAATTTGCATTTAAAAATAATGACAGCTAAGATTCTCAGGGGAGTTGAGAATCTTTAAAGGAAAGTACTTTGAAGCGTAAGAAATGTTACAAGAACTGAGAATTTGAAAACTACACTGTGCTTTTCTGAAAGACTGTGCAAACTTGCTTTTTCTTTTCTAAAGTTATTTGTGTCTTACTCTCAGAGACCAAACTGTGCTTTATACTAACACCTGAGTATTCCTAAACAGCTGGTTGCAAATAGAGATTCCTCTTCCATCTCCCCCACCTATCCCATACACCGCAGCTTATTGGGAGGCTGCAGGTGACTCATGTAGCTTGAGGCCACCCTGTTTAGCAGCACAGACATTAAACAAAGGCAGGCTGAGGCAAGGGCATGGGCAAGGGCATGGAGTGACAGAAAGTAAAATGGCTTCAGACTGACAGAGGGCAGGGTTAGATTCGATATTAGGAAGAAATTCTTCCCTATGAGGGAGGTAAGGCCTCAGCACAGGTTGCTCAGAGCATCTGTGGATGCCCCATCCCTGGAAGTGTTTAAGGCCATGTTGGATGGGGCTTGGAGCAACCTTATCTGGTGGAAGTTGTCCCTGCCCAAGGCAGGGGCTTGGATCTAAATGATCTTCAAGGTCCCTTCCCTCACAAATCATTCTATGATTCTAAGAAATCAGCCTAAGGGCAAACTGGAGCCTTAGCAACCAGTGGCTGCTCACACTGATAATTTCCAATAAAGGTTTCTCATACTCCCAAAGGTCTCTTCCCACTGAGAAGTCTGCTGGGCTTTTATTCTGTGTTGTTTTTGAGGTGTCCTTTATAGGACTCTGAAGTCTTTAGCTGCAGGTCAGCAGTGAGTCTTATTGACTCATCACTCTCTGCGACATCCCTTTCATGGGCACATGTCTGGCTGTGGATGCCCAGCATCAACAGCAATCTATAGTAAAGACAGGAAAATATTCCTTGAAAAGGGACCAACCTCTGATCATTCGGATATAGTCTCTCCTTTTCAATAACAGTAAGGATTTGGACAAAAAATCAGTGCTGAATAGATGGCTACAGAAGCTGTTGCATGCTGAGACAAAATAACTGCATGTACTGTTCTGTTTGAAATGTGAGTTGGATTTCTTCTGTAAGTAACAAATAAGCATTGTAACTATCCATATGTGTAGGGAAAGAGAGAAGAGATGTGACTACTGAGCAGGACACTGGACTTTAGCAGTGCCAGGTAAATTAAATGCTAAAATACATCTTTGCATCTTAAACCACTGTGTAGGCAAATAGCAAATCCAGAAAGGTTTATGTAGTTTCATGTCCATCAGTGGCAGATGGAATCAAAGGTTTTTGATGAGGCATCAGAATTCCAGCTGTGACAAAAGTGGTTAAGGATGGTGTTAAATTTGATTCCTTATTTTGAAAACTGAGGAAATTTTCAGGCTGAAAGACCTGATTGTTCTTTAGGATGTAAGAAAACCAAGAGTTGCAGAGCAGCAGTTGCAGACATTAATTTGGGTTTGTGCAAATCTTACAAATTGAAGGAGATTCCTCAGCGTCCCTCCTCAGTGCAGAGGGATGCATGCATGTGTGTGTGCACAATCCCTCACTTTAACAGGATGAGCTTTTAGTGAAATGATGTGGTGACCTGAAGAGAGAAAAGGTCCTGGGAAGTAGCAAAGTGCTGAGCAGCCTCACTCACAGTTTTCTGTTTGACCATACCACAGGAAGCTCTCAGCACTTTTTATTTGAATCTCTGTTGTGAATCCCTGAAGACTTCATCAGAAGGAAAAAAAGAAAAAGAAGTTCCACTTTTTGTCACACTCATTTTTTTCCTGAGAGTCTCTGAGGGATAGAATGTCTCTGCAAAGACAAAAGCAGAACTCCTCCTTTGTCAAAAAAATAGTCCAGAAAAGTAATACCTTTATCTCCACACACAGAGTACTCGATATCTCTAAGAGCTTTTTTTAATTTATTTTTAAATGGAGCTATACATTTCCAAAGACTGGCTCCTTTTGTGTGTGCAAAAGGCTCTTTCTCTGCTGGTGGAATTTACCATGCATAACCTTTCTTTCACATAATAAACTCCCTCAGGAGAACAGGTCTCTGCTTTTGGAACCTTCAGCTCCACCAGCCAATTGAAGGGTCACCCTGTTCTTGAGGGACAGGTTTCTCGGTCTGTTCAGCTGTCCCAGTGTAACAAAAGAAGAAAGGACTGAGCAGGCAGGTTCAATAGGTTGAATTGTAATGTCAGAGAACACACCACCTTGTCCATGGGAAAACCTCAGCAGCATAAACTGTGCAGATTTAAAAAAAAAACATAAAAAGGTATTGCTCTAAATTATTAGAGTGAAATAAATTAATTAGTAATTTTCTGCAGCCAGCTGTGTTGTATCAATGACTGGGTTAGGGGAAAGGTCTTCACCCACGTCAGGAGACACTGTACGTAAGTGTGGATCTCAGTTTTGCAAAATATATTTCCCCCTTTTTAATAGATCACTAAAATCTGGCATTAAACCACTCTGGCACATTAAGGTCTTGCTACTACTTTGAGGTAGAAGACTCAAGGGTCAAGTTATTCTATACATGTTGCAGTCTACAGAGATTTCTCTCTGGGTTTTCAGCAGGGACAGGTTCACTTGAGAATTCAGTGTAAGAGGGTGGCTCAATGACAAGGATTTAGGGAACATGTCCCAAAAGGCTTTAGACAGACCCAAGTACAACTGTGCTCCAAGCTACCATAATGAGCTGTCTGGCAGAGCCAGACTGGAGGCTGAGCTTGAGCAGATCCATCGTGACTCTCAGCAGGAGCCCAGTGCTGTGCTCAGACAACTGCCTGATCTCCAGCATCCTCACAGCTTGCTGGTCTGAGGGAAGAAAGGGCTCAGATCACTCCCTGCAGACATGTCCCCAGAGAAATGGATTTTTAATCCATTGGGAATGAAAAGACTTTCTTAAATACTTGTGAAAATCCCTACTAGGCTCCTCTCTTTGCAAATGCAACATTTTAATAGTGATTCCTAGGGTCTCACTCAGTCTTACTTTGCCTTTAAAGTGGGGCAGTCCTGTCCTCCTCAGACATATTAAAACATAAGGAGGTCAGACAGTGTAATAAACCAGGGATTGCAGAGGAGTTCATAAGGGAGAGCATGCTGGTACAAATATCACAGTCTGTCCCAGTTTGAGACAAACTGGAGGAAACATCCAAGATGAATGTCCCCTGATAGAAGGCAGGTTTCAACAGCCCCTCCCCCACCAGATTCAGAAAGAAATTTTCTCGGAGGAAAGTGAAAAAAAAGCTGTTTATTTAACAAGCAGGGTGCACACAGGCACCAAAAAGAAAGAATAATGTTAACTAGTAAAACCTCTCGCTGTGGAGAAAGCCTGAGTCCTTTCTGTAGGTGTGGCTCTGCTCTTTCCAGAGATGGGGTGTGGCGTGGGCCCCTCTGGGCCGTGGTGTGGGGCCTCCCTGTGATGGTATTCCGGACCGGAGTGAAACAGTTCCAGGAGAAGAGAAAAAAACCCCAAAGTCCCAGGAAAAGTTCTTGCCTCAGCTAGCAGGCTATCTAAAAGAAAAGAATTTTAACTCTCTGTCTCTCCTGAGAAAAGGAGCTGAGAGCTGGGGCAAAGCAGGAAAGTTCTTTCCTCGGCTGTGCCGCAGCGAGAACACAGGGGAGTGTGTGTGTCCTTGAACACAAAACCGCTCTGAAGAATTCTCCTGGCTTCTCTCCCCCCTCTCCTGGACCCAGTTTAAAGACACAGGAAGGCACAGGATTCATGTCTGGGCACAGAGCAGGCGGTAGGGGATACAGCATCATAAAGTCACCCTAAGACACAGTCTGATTAAGCTCTGATTCAAATAGAATTTTGAATTACAATATAATATTCAAGAGCAGTCGATGAAAACAGAGTTTTCACACAGAGTAGATATGACAGTGTTGCACAAGCCTGCAGTGTCTTTATTTATAAAACTCTCTAGTGTTTGCTCCCACAAACAGTGAGATTTAAGTCCATATAGCTGCTTCTAGGAAGACAAGTCACAAGATGTGAGTGAACTCAAGGCAAATGGGATGAAGTAGAAGTACAGATTCCAGCAAGGAATCTTCTAAGGCCTCTATTTTTTGTCATCGAGATTTACCCTGGTCGATCCAGAAACACTGAAGTCATTGCAAAATATAATATATCAGTGTTTTAACTGTTCTATCAAGTTAGCTTATAAATTGCCTGATAAAGATGACTGGACCACTAGAAATTGCTTTTATTTGCAAGAGGAATGCATTCTCCACCTGTCTTTGCCAGCAGTGGAGTCCTGTGGTACTCTGCTCTGAGGCTGTTGTACGGAGGGGATGCAGTGGAAGGGAGTGTTTGCATCACCAGCTATTTTTCATCGAACTGAGCAAGCTGCCCTCGCAGGTGTTTGATGTATAGCTGGGATCTGAACCGAGATTTCCAGTTGTCTAATGAGGACAGTGCTTGAGCAGCAGATGACACCAGGCAGAATTACTTTCTGCAGAAAATATTAGGTCATGGTGATTCTCTCATCCTGTCCAAAGGACATGTCTCAGATGATATTTTCAAAGTTAGAAAGTTTGTGACTTTATTCCTATGAATTAAAAGATCTTTATGGAAAATTCAAGCAACTGGAAATGTATTTAGAATGTTGTAGTTGCCTGCTTGTGTACTAAACTTAAAGAAATGTATTTTATTTAACATGGGCTTTTCTTGCTTCCCAGTGCACTATCAGATTGGTTTTTTCCTCTGCACTCTTGCTGTAGGGAGTTAATCAATGTTTGGATGTTTGGATGCTGGATCTCATTGGAAAGTGTCACCATTTCCTGTTGCTGGTAGAAAGGGGAACTATGGCCCTGATAGTAAAGGACTAGAGAGGGCTGCATTTGGGACTATCCAGCTCTACAAACTTTAGTCCATGACCACGTCTCTAATCAGGACAAAAACTTAAATATACAAGATAAGTATTTGTGAATTACTAAAAGTTTGTTTTGGCCCTGGGCACTGCTCCAGACACTTCCATAGTGTCCCTGGCTGAAACTGGCTCCAGGGCATCCCTGCAGGACAGGTTGTGCTTGGGAAAGGAGCTGATGTGGTTTCTGCTTCAGGCTTCATGGTGGTAGAGCAAATATACACTCTCTACAGCTGCCCAGTTCAAGATTGTTCAAACAAATAGCTGTACCTATTTTATCTTCCTCTGGCTTCCCAACATGATACCTTTTTCAGTTGGAAGCAGAGATGTGCATTTCTAAACTGCAGCAGGCTTATCCCTGGAACAAGGTCTGTGTGATGACCTTTCTCTAACTAGATCATTTTTCGTGGTATTTTCTGCAGATTGCAGCAGGTAGCAAATAGTTTTAGTCAAAGCTTTCAAATACAGTAATTTGATGTTCCAGATGGTGCTGTATGACGCTATTTTGATTCTGCTGCTATATTATTTTATGCTCTTTTCAAAAACTAAGTACATCATGTGAAAAAATTCTCATTGAATTATTCAAATACTTTCTTATGAGGCTATAATACAGGCAAAATATGAAATGAAAAGAATTGCTGGAGATGTTCTTTTTTACCCAAGAACTATGATTTTCTTATAAACCTAATATTCCTTGTTGAAGAAGATATATATTTATTAAAAAGAGCCATTGTTTGCTTTTCAAGGTAATGTCTTGGACTTTTGTTTGCTTCTTAAGACTGAATGAATAATGTGTATTTACAGTCACTGTGTATAAAGCTGCATTATCTTTCATTACTCTTGCAGCCTTTCTAGGATGTTAGGTTGGGAAATGTATTGTAATTAAAAACCAGGAGCTGGCTTTAAAAAATAGTTATCCGTGGCTGTGCCTGGGAAAGAAACATTATTTCCTTTGTGACAAAAGAATAATAACCCTGGCAGATGGGTTGCTGCAGAGCTGGAAGAAAAGCTCTGTTAGAGTGGGACTGACAAAGTCATCTGTGCCGAGCAGGAAGTCCCGTCGTGGAGGTAATAAAAAGACACTATTTCAGTTCAACTGGTTCCAGATAATCCCTACTTTAAGCTTGCCTTCTGACTTGCTAGGGAAATATCATGGTGCTAAGATATTAAAGGCTATTCTAGCTTATTGAAATGACCTTGTTGTTGTTACTTCAGCAAAGATTATTTGAGAATTGAGTATCTTGCCCTCTTCTCTGCTGGATTCCAGCAGCACCTGAATTCCTTGGCATTAACACAGAGCAGGTCCAAGGAAGTTCTGTTGCAGTCACAGCTGTGACAGCTATAGATGCATCCCACTGATACAGGAGGAGAGGAAATGTTCCTGTATTTGCAGAGTAAGATGAGTCTTTGAGGAGGATTATCCCAAGCAAACTTCTCAATGGAACCTCAGAAGAATCCTTTCAATTTGACTTTTGTTTTGTTGACTATTCAATGTTACCCAATCTTTTCCTCTCTTATAATAGATTAATGGATTTCCTACCAATCATTCCTGGGGTTTTTTTGGTTTGGTTTTTTTTTCCTTTTTTTTGAAGTGGTTTTCAGCTGCTTTTTCCAGGGAGGAAGGGGTACAGATGTAAGTATTATGGCCTCCTCTGGCCAGTTATACAAATGAGACCGATTGCTGGCAAATAGGAGCCAGATTGGATCCCCACTATTTGCCCTCTTTATTTTTATATTCTTTTTTTTGCTGAAAAAGTCCATTTAAAGGAGGTGAAGCAGAAAAGCTCCTTTCAAAAATAATTACTTAGAGGCTTTCCAGCCATGTGAACAGGAACAAAATCTAAAAACCTAAATCTTCAACAGGGAAATGCAAACCCATTGGTAATAAGCCTTACCTTGAAAAGACAGAAAGGTGTGAAACAGGACATTCAGATACAAATCCCATGGTTTCTTCTTGAGGAGAAAGATGATATTCAATTCCAGACCTAATCAGGATGCTGCTCTTTCAGGATTGGTAAAGTCTGACCCAAGCAAACTGGAGCTTTTTTCTGATTTGGTCTGAGCTGCAGCTCCAGTATTTGGTTGAAAGGCAAGATATCAGCAGGGCCATTGATGCTGTGATCAGTGGTGTGTTTGAGAGTAGCAAGAGTCTAACAATAAAAAGCAGGGATTGTTTTCCCATTTTTGTAGAGTCTGAAATACGATAACCACTTGCAGACATTTTCATTGTGAAATATGACTTCTCCTGGCATTCCAGTCTCAAACCTGCTGAAGATGTAAACCTGGGTGTCCACCTGAGCTTGCTCCCAATGATGCTCTTTGAAAAGCTTTGGTTCAAAGCATGTGGGCTTGAGCATTTCTTTTGTCTGAGGCTGTGTATTTAAAGGGAAAACCACCCTACTTGTTTGATTCCTACTCAGTACCTAACAAATCACTTCTAGGGGAGCAATTATTCATAAAAATAATAATGAGTTCTGTGTAAAAATCTGGTACTTGATTAATTATTCCTTTTTTCTGGGTTTGTAAGAAGGAGTTGGACAGGGAAGGAAAAGTAATATTTCACAATTTGGTGTTTTCATATGTTGCTGAGCACAAAAGAGCTCACCAAGAGTACCTGAGCCTCACTAAACTAGGTTCAAACTTTTTGCCTATATAAAGGGAACAAATGCTTCAAGTGCACAAGCAGGTTTAGCTCTTTTTTTTCCTAATCTGTCTTCTGAGTCCAGACTCAAGTTTCTTTGCTTTGCTTTATTGACCTCGAAATTAGCAATGGTAAACAGACCAATATAAATCACCTTGCTAAGATTAAGCTCTTTCACGGTCCCTCTCATAAAACAGCTCTGGGGAGTCATTGCATGTGCCTCTGTAGTCAAGTAAGTACCAAACAGCCTTGGCTCTATGGATGAACAGAAACCACATTGTTATTTAATGGTACTAAGCAAGGTTAATTAACAAAGTGAGATGACTAATTCACTGAGACATCTCAAGTAAACACAAGAGTTTGAGTTTAATCTCTGGATGTGTATCCACTGCTAAAGCTATTGTATTTTTATTTTAATAGGGAAGGGAAGAGTTGATGTTTCTGTCAAGAATGTGCTTTACTCAGCCAAAGACATCACAGTGGCGGTTAGAGTGCGTAAGATGTTCTGTCCATGCTGTAGCAATCACAATTACTGTGTTCAGAGTTCAGATTTGCAAAGGGTATGAAAACAATTTTATAGAAAATTAGATCTATAATCCTCTGTTTCTGTTACTATCATTGCAGTAAGGACCATAAAACTTTATTCAAATAAGTGCAAATGACACCCCTTCAAGTAGGTAACTGGCAAGCTCCAGCTGCCAGGTTCCAGCTGCCTCTGTGCCACAAGAAGCCTGCTGTAAGTCCACAAAGGCTACCATCAGCCTATCCTGGGTCAGAGATACCAAAACACAGGCTGGGGTTCAGATGAAACATGGCAGGGTTTGCATTGTGGCAAGGAACAAGTAGTTTTATTGAAAATGTCAAGAGAGACTGAAATGTAGTGAGAATAGGTCCTCAGTTTTTTAGCTCTTCTCTCTCAGCAGGGTGGATTACTCAAGAAGAAGGTGGGATGCTTTCCTCTTCATGCTTAAGTTAACTGTAATTCCCCCACTGGTACTAGAGCTCATGTGTTGAAGCAGATATTAGTGTTTCAGTTGTTTCATTATTTGCTGCTTTGGGGCCTGACCTTTCATTGCATTCAACACAAAGTTAATGGCACATGAAATACTTGCTGATAAATCTCAGGCCTTAGGTACTGACCTAAAGCCACTGACACTGAGCCTGGTTTTAAGACCCTCAGCACCCCATGATCAAAGTGTACTCTGAACATACTCCTCCTGCTGCAGTAACCATGGATTGTTCTGAGAATAGCAAGCAAAATTTAATGAAGGTTTACAAAATCATGTTATTTTGGAGCACAATAGGAGCTGATTATCCATATATAAGTAATGAAAGTTTTCATTTGTATGGAGAATGTAGGACAAAACTCACTATTATCAATTGCCTCTAACTGAGGATTTATTAATCACTATTGGAGCCTTAAGACTAAACTGGACTCTTTAATACAAATTTCTTTATATTTTAGCTCAGTCCCAATTAATTTTTTTATTCTCCTTGCAGGGCAGCTTAGTAAACATTAAGTATCTTCTATTCCTAGAAGATAAACCAACTTATGAATGTTGTGTCAGGGAGTCAGAAACATGACGTTGAAGTGAATCTTACTACTAGGGGAATGAAAAATAATCTTTATGTTAAGTGTTAATAGTCCCTCTTTGCCTGTTTAAGAGACCTTCTGTAGTAAAACCCATTAAACAGGTGATAACAGCTTTTCAAAACAGGTTGAATTAAATGTTGAAATTTCAAACTGTGTTGAGCTTCTGTTTCTGACAGAAGAAAATTAGGTGGAAGATGAAGACAAATGTTAAGAAACTACTTCTTATACCTGTGAAACTGCTAGGATGGGAAAATTACTTTCCTTTGTTAGTAATCAGTCCATGGTTCAGCTACTCAGAAAGGAGATATTTCATGCACAGTAGAGAGAATGGGCAGAAATAGCTCAGCATTGGAAGAGCTACTCTTGAGGGAAGGTTTTTAATTGTCTTTGGCTGAACACTCATCACTGTCTTTTGGACCAGGGAAATTAGTTTTTTAGTGCCTTCACCTTTGCTTACACACTCCTTCTGTTCTACCAAGTACTCTCCATTACAGCAGTGAGAATGAAATTTATAACATTCTGAGCATCATAAAGTTAGGCAGGCTGCACCCAAGCCAGTTGTCATCTTTCTTTCAGAAATAATACAATTTTAAATAAATGCAGTCCCAAGTGTTCCCTTTAGTTATCACCACAACACAATGCAGTGAAATGTTGCTTGCTGCAGCTGACATGAAGACTGATGGTGGCCCATTGAAAAGACTGCTCACTTTCTTAAAATGAAAATACCTGCAGACCATATCTGAAAACAGCTAATGAGCAATTGCCCTTGGAAATGTATAAGACAGAAGACATTCCATCCTGATCTTTCATATATTCAGAGGCACGACTTCTGGGTAATTCACCAGAGCCATAACTCACTATATGATTCATTAGATGTTAAAAAAAGTTTGAAGTTGTCATAAATAAGATGACGAATTTGCAAACTATACGTGCAACTGTGATGAATCTGCAGAAGATGAACAAAGGACTTTCGTGCTCCTTAAAAAGTTCCAAAAATGCTTTAAAAATTCCCAAATCACAACACAAAAGCTTTCATAAACTGTTTGTCACCACAAATGTATCTGTTTAATTCTCAAGTAAATCTTCTGTAGCAAATTGTCAGATCTTGTGGCTAAGGACTAAAATAAACTCAAAACTTTAATAAATAATCATACTATGCATCTTAAATAATCATACTATGCATCTTAAATAATCATACTATGCATCTTAGCTATTCTACCTAAGATATTTTGCTTGACCAAGCACAAAGAGTTTTTCTGACAGCTTCCAATATTCAGAAAAACTTCAGTGTATTATTAAACTACATTTAAAAAGAGAATAATCTTGCTCTAGTTCTGAGTAGCTATTACTATAAACTTTCTAAACTTGCTATTACAATAAACTTTCAGACACTGCACAGCAGTGGAAGATTCTCCAGAGCACAGACTGTATCATGCGCTGCTTTTTGAAGACCAAATCACTACGTCCATGTGCAGTCTGTACATAAAGCCACTGTAACCTGTGCCTGGAAAAATGGAATGTTCTGGACTTCCAGTAGCCTCTTCTTCTGAAGAGATTTCACTGCAGAAAGTTCAGTGTTTTGATGGCCAAATTCCTTTTTCTAGTGTATGGGTTGAACTTACTCCCATTCAGATCGCCTGGGAGCTAAGCAGCACCAGGAGTACTGGAAAAGAAGACAGAAACTTTGAAAGGTGTGTGAGGAGGAGGAAAATATTAAAAATACAAACCAAGTTCATCCAGGGTCCTAAAAATCTGGTACAAATAGGAATAAACTAAGGACTGTAAGTTTACTTATGGGAACCTTTCTCTGATTCCTGATCTTGTTAATTCATAGAAAACCAAAAGCTCTAGGTTGATATTCTTTACTGTTTGCTACATTTTTTATAAGTGATTTGGAGATCAAATGATGATCAAAAGGGTACTCTTATAATGATGACCATCAGCCTTCAGCTATACATCTACTCTGCGCTGTAATTTTGGAGTTATACCAAGGGATTACAGATACTAAACCCATGTTTTTATTTCAACTAACAAAGGTTCAAATTATATTTTTGTTCTGTGTTACACCACTGTCTAGAAATGGAGACAAAATAGAAGTGAAATAAAGGAAATGGTCAAAAGAGTGAAGAGTTCTAAACCAGTATATCTCTTTCTTGTTATGTGCACGTCATCACAGATATGTACTTTTTCCAGGCAGTGTTTCTGCAGAGCTAAAAGGCTTCTAGATTCAACTGAGGTCCACATCACGCCACGAGATTAAAGGAATGGGGTATAAAGATAAAACACAGGAATGACTTATGTGCTCCATGAAAGCATTTTGTTTCATATCATAGTAAAAATTCTTTTGATTATGGAGAAAGGATCTAATTTCACAAGCCTTTCATGTAAATAATTCAGCTCTAAGAAACATGCCAGGCCACTTTCTTTTTGATGCCTTGTAATATGTGCACAACAGCAATCCTAACAAAGCAAAACTTCTTGTGCTTTTGAAAGATGCTGACGACTCTCCAAGAATATTTATAACTTGATAAATAGCCTAAGCCTGTTAACTTTGGGTGCATTATTTAAGTTTTTGTTTTCCTAATCAAGATCTGTCCATTTTTGAGGAATCAGCTGTGTTGCTTGCACTACTCAGACTTTGTAATTCCCTCCTTTGCTCCAAAGTGGACACAAAAAGACTTCAAGGCTTCCAGCAGGTAAGAGGCCAATTCCCACCGTGAGCCTGTGGGTGTGATTCCTGTTTGAAAGCACTGTTGCTACCCCAAGGATAGGAATATTCTGCCTGCTGCACCAACTGCCAGAGACACAGAGAAAATGGATAAGTAAATTCACATGGGTGCTGAGTAACCTGTCCCTGTGTCAATCCTGTCTCTGTTCAGAGACTCTTACACAAACAATATCATCTAAAGAAACCCTGAATAGTACATAATGGAGAGAAACCTGTGCTACGGGGAAGGGAAAACAGCTCAAAGAAGAACTTGTTAGGTCACCATGGGATGCCAAGAAAAAGATTTGGGTTCCTTTTCTGACAGATTATTGTACACTATAGAGAAAAAAACCCCAACACTTTACTCCGAATAAAGAGGCCAGGAATTTAATACTCAGGCTCCCACAGGAAAGGCAAGCCCTACAGGAAGACTGCATTTTTACATGGTCCAGAGCTGAAATGTTCAAGTTTTGATCAGCAACTGAATGCTTTGACACTGCTTTTTTCATGATAGGTCTCACATGGCTTTGGTGTCTTTCCTGCTCACTGTGAAATACAACTGTCAAATCTTGAAAGCTGCCATGGAACAGAATATGCATCCTTGCAGCAGCTTTGCCTGTCATTGACATGATTATTTCCATGCTGCATACAGGGTGAAACAAAGCTGAGAGATGAAAGGATAAACCTTCCCTCTACATTTTCGTTCAGGCTTTTGTCCTCACTCATCTTCACCTTTATTCCCTTTCACCATTCGGTTATCATATAGAATAGAATCACATCATAGCATTTCATATCACACTGCTTCAATATGTGGCTTTTAGAGGCAGAGTGAGCCAGAGCCTTTGGGTGATTTGGTGGCTGGGTGCCTGTGCACCTGCAAGCCCCCTCCTGGAACTACTCCTCACTCAGACCTTGGGTGGCTCCCAGTAACCTTAAGTGAGGAAGAGCTGCTTAAGTGATGAGTGATTTAAGCTTCCTGGATTGACCTTGAGCTCAAAGAGAAGAAAAAGAACAATTCTACAGTGTGACACCAGTCATGGTTGGGAGGGAAGTCCAAAGTCTACTGCTGACATGTTCAGCTGGCTTTGAATTGTTGTACTTGGGAAAGGTGAGCCAGGCAATCCAGGAAAGCCAAATCAGAGGCTCTAAAAATTGTCAATTTCTTTCCTGATGTTCATTCCTACTAATCACACCAGCTTTTCCTTTAAACCTTCTTGCTTATTTGTGCACTGTGTTATGTGAGAAGCAAATGATGCTTTCAATCAATGATTTCCATTCATGGCATTTGGAAGATTTATATCGTCTCTTATGTGTTCTCCCTCTACTTGGCAAGGTCCAAGCCAGCCTTACCTCCTCCTCTCACTGTGCCACTGCACTTTTCTTGTCATTCATTCCAGTCTCCTTCCTGCTTCTTAGGGTTTCTACTTCCCCACCTTCATGTCATTATCTCATGATAATGCGTTTCTACTTAATGTGGACATTTGTGTGTTGGCATCTAGGCTGTTCCATAATAAATACAATGAAACATTGTGATTCCAGTAACAGGTTGCTCCTGGCTGACAGAATTATCTTACTAGATATTCCTACTCTTTTGTGGCACTTGTTTTCTCAGGAAGGAGCTTCATTCTGTTCTCACAACTGAATTTTTCTAGCAGAATCCTAATACAGGGAACTGTTGATTTGAGATTCTCAGAATTTGAATTTTTTTTTCTCTGGTGCTATATAGTTTCAACTTCCATAAGTTAACTTTAGTGAATGCAGTGCTTAAAATTCCAGCAACTATGTTAGCTCTCTTGGTTATACATATATTGAGAGAGAAACTCAGTACAATTTCATGCATAAAAAGACACAAATACCAAATTCAAGAGTCTTTTTATTGATCTAAACATTGAGGTGTACCTGTCTTACAGAAAATATCTTCAGGCATGTTAACTCTGAGATGGCTGTGTGCTCAGAAGTGTAACAGAATATCACAATAATATGGCCATTACAGGGAACTGTTTTAATGATCATGAATGTGACTACCTTGTAATAACATGGTATTCTCTACATAGCTAACAAAAATACTCATGAGCTGGTGTGTGACCTATGGACACAGTTTGCCTCACACACTGCAGTGAGTCTGGGCTGTGTTTTATAGGACTTGGCACAAAAAAAGCTATAAAAAGAGCAAGCTAGAGAGCCCACAAGGGAAAGGATCTCTGCTCTTCTCTGCCTGGAGAGGAAAAGAGCTGGCTCTTACCATGGTTTATGCAGCACATACAGGTCTTAGCTCATACACTGAGATGTTGATCATGGTTGACTCCAGGTATGGTGTTATGTTGTGCTCTTCAGGGCTCATTCCAACTGTTTTTTGTAATTGGACAAGAGCATTTGGTCAAGGTAAAGGCTGGAGGAAATTACCCAGTAGCCCCAGAGTGAAAGCCAGACTCAGGAGTGGCACTGGGGCTGGACCAGCAAACCAAACAACTCCCCCGTACTCTTGGTTTCCCATATGGTCATTCCCGTCTACTGACTGACTTCTGGAATTCTGACACACAACCAGGAAGCAATATACCAGCTCCATAACAGCCTGGCTGCTGCAGCAGTCCTCCTGTAAGTACTCGTGCAGGAGCTCTGATTATACAGACACTCATTTAAAAGCAATGAATTTTGGGACCAACTGTCTCAAGCCACTTCTTTGACCATAACGAGAGTTGATGAGAACGTGTGCCTGAGGTGAACAAGAGACTGTGATGGTAATAATCTCCAGACCCCACTGATCTAGTTAAATAATAACCAGAATTGTGAGATGAGCTAAAAGCTTCAGACTTCTGTTGCCTAGTTAGGTGAACTGTGTCCATCTTTCGCTTTACACTTTCTGGCAAATGAAAGACACAGTCTGTGTTCTGAGAGTTGCTGTATGGGAGCAGAGGACTGAACACTGCTGAAAATGCCTGGAAGTATAAATAATAAATCTTAGTGGGAAAAATACTTAAGCAACCCAATTTTTACTTTTTTTTTTTTTTGGCAGGGTTTTTTAGATAATACTAAAGCTGTTCTTTGCATTGCTAATGACAGACTGCATAAAGACAGGAGTGTATTTTAAACCCCAGAGTGTTTGTTATGGGGTATCTCATGGATTGGGCCCAGAGAAAACATCTTGCTGTGTCTCCCCTGTGGCAATGTCTTGGTTGAAATGATGCCAGTGATGATGAGTCTCAGAACTGGTCTGTGGGGGAGAGGTTTGATCTGGAGCAAGAATATCATTAGATACTGTTAGATTGTGGTGATCATATTGTAACATTTCAATAAACGTTCTCTTTAGTTTTCTAGTTCTTGAATAATCTGAACATAAGGCAATAGAACAGGTTTATCTCCTGACCGAGAATTGTGTAAAAACAGTGTAGGGCACAAATACTTGGGTAGGGGAGATGATAGGTCTTTTTGCAAAGTGTCTTATTCTGTTGTGCCATGTATCCAGATAATGATGGGTTATGGGGTTTTTTTTCCCTCTTCAGAAAAATGAAATATATTTCTGTGGATCCTAACAATGAAATTTACATTACAATGCATGGCCTTTCTAACCTTCTGCCTGCAGTGTTCCAAATTTCCTTGTTCATAGTAATGATTAAAAATCTCCCAAGCATAAAGTATTTTTGGATATTAAAAGATTTTATAAGAGGAAAATCTTAGATTAAAATCTGAAGTTAAACAGCATATAAGGGCAATTAAATACACAATTCTCACTTCCTTACATTTTCCTGTTTGGTGTATTGCCTCAGGTTTCATTGCTTGTGATCAAAAGATGAATACAAAGTTCAGACAGACACAAATAGGTCATCCTCTCTTGCCTGGCGGTATCAGAATCGTGCAGCTGTAGTTGAAGTTTGCAAGATCTTTAACAAAAGTTCATTTCTCATTCAGAACACAGACAGATTTGTGTTGCTGAATCCTTTTCACATCCACTCACCACACAAAAAAGCATGTGCTAAATTGAGTTCAGCCCATAGCAACAGTTCTTCTGATAACCTTGGAATGCAGACTGCATGGACAGAGGACACTTTAAGTCTTTAGGAGGAATACTTATTAAATAAGCCTTTGCTTTTATAATAAAAGCCCAATTTTAATAAAACTCTCAGGCATTCTGTTTCAAGTAACTACTGCATTTATAGAGCCAGGTCCTCTTGCTTTTATCTCACCACTTCTAGCACAATCTCAATTTATTGTTTTAAAATTTTTGCTTTCTGGCTTTTTCCATCTCTCGTTATAATTGGGCTTTTATGTTTAACTCCACGCTTGCCATCATGAAATCATGAAATTCAGTTGCCACTGCTGATGGATGTTGCCATTTCAATTGTTTAATTGCAGTGCTCCTGGGACTTTATATCCTATTCTTTATCAATCTAATCCAGATTTGATTCTGAGGAGAAGTAACAGCAGGGAACCCCAGATTTGAGGTGAGATTTCACACTTCTCTCTCTGTTTTCTGGCTCTGAAAGGTAGGGCCCTGTGGGAGGCACACAGACAAATGTTTGTACTTTTCCTTCCCTTTCCTCAGCACTTGTACCATGCACCAAAAATCAGACTATTGGTATTTTGCTCAAGCTTTCTAACAAATAGAGTTCAGCATTTTAAATGTCTGCTGGAAGGATCCTGGAGTGGGCTTACACTTCCTTTTGTACAATACCATGTGCACTGCTCACCTTCTAAGTATTTTTCTTTGTCTAGCAGTGATGATGAAGCAGCTCCACAATGGGAGATTAATGGGCATTAGGTGATAGTTGCCTCTGTGTCCTCTCTGGAGCTCACACAGAGGATTGGACTGCAAAAGAATCTAAGAAAAAATAGATAAATGCTCTTTTAAAAGATTATCATCTACTCTTACTGGATAGAATAAAAAATATAAATAAAATGCTGTATCACGCAAAACTTTCAGATGATTAAAGGTGAAAAAAATCCCATTAAAGTTGAGTGTACATGGAATATTTTTAGAGACTTATCTGCCTCTAGTTTCATTACAGCTGCATAGCTTTATCATTATCCTTAACAAAATTCTTCCATGTTCAATTACTAAAGCCACTGAAGATATTTGCTCTTATTCTTTTTAATTTTACCCTTCTGAATTTTGTCCATCACTGTTTCATCCTTTTCTTTCCTTTGGTTGAACTTCCTTTTTAACAACACAGATTCTTATGAGCAATAAGGCGTTCCTATCGTCCTGCACCTTGTTATGTTGTGATCAATTCTTTAGGAATGCTCTGCATACCTTTGCTCAGAAATCAGTTATGTTGGTTCTTAGTGAAGTTGATGTTTCTTATCTAACTTACCTCCAAGTTCCTTCTGGGGTTTGGATGCTTAAAGTAGAGAACTAGATCTTCAGCTGGTGTAAATCAACACATCGCTACTGATTTTAATTATGTGTGGTGTCTTCTTATACTGGCAGATGATCCCGCCTGGAATTATAGTCCAATAGATGCCTTGTGCATTTCAAGGAAGGAGGCACATTTTTTTTCTCCCTGGAAGCATCCAGCTGTGTTTCTTGTACCGTTTTCTCCAACAGCAGCATTGCACAGGGCTAATGAGAGTCTTCTGAATCTTATCTTTTAACAGAAGAGGCATTCTTGTGACACAGGAGAGCTTTTTCCTGAATTAACCTTCCCTGGTTCAAGATACAGTTGTAAGCTGCCAAATCTGTATTCACACAGTGGTGGATCAGAGCCTCCCAGATGAAGTAAAAGCCTTCCTGCTAACCAATGTCTCTGGGATTTGGCTTGCTCCCTTCTCTTCAAGCTGCGAGGAAGACATGAGCACTTGATGAAGAATTGCTTAATAGCCCTTCCTTAATGGTAAAGAAACACTGTGGATTTGAACATGATTGAATAAAGGGCTGGCTCTAAATCCCTGCTCTGACAGAAGACAAGCATGCCAGTGTATTTTATCAGATTTATGTGTTAATTAGACACTCCTTCTCATCGGCCAGCTTGAAACAGGAATTGTGTTCTCTAGAAAAGAGTAAAAATCTTTCTTAGTTTCTGTGCAAAAGACACCTGATTTGGTTGCTAAATCTGATGTTTACTCATAGAAACTGACACTCAAAAGCATGAAAGTACAGAAATGTTAAAAACTACTAACTACCAAAAAAATTGATGTGGTTCTCCATCTGAAAAGAAAAAAAGGAAAAAAAAATACAAAAAAATCCAGTTAAGTTTGATGCTTTTATGCTAGAGGAAGGACATTTGATACAGCAACATAAGTGACAGCAAAATTCGTCAGCTAAAATTGTTTTTAGAGTTAGAGATGGCAATTACAAACAACTTATAGTCCTGATTAAAAACAAAACAAACAAATGAAACTGAAACTGTTTTCTTCAAACACAGTTCATAGACAGAATGAATAAAAGGAAAGAGAACTTTGTTTCCCTCCCATGAAAACAAAGAAGATTTGAACTGCCGGTTCCTTAAGCCAATTCTTAAAGCAGTTTGTACACTCTGGGATACAGAAGTGACTGAAAAGTGATGAAAAGAGAGAGTGAGATGTGGGAGTACTTAGACTGGCACCTCTCTATGATGAAGTGAAAGCTGTGTTCTGTTCTCTCTAGTCAATGTCTGTCATGAAATATGTGTACCCCATATACTGGGATCAAATTCTGAGCCTAATTGTTATAGACTGTAGACTGAATAATAAGTTAAATTCTGCAATCCAGTCTGATTATGTGCAAATTCAATGTGACACAGTCCTAATTTGAAATGTATAATTAAAGGTCATAGCATTTCCTAGTTTTGGAGATTGATTTTTTTTTCCCACCCAACTCAGCTACTTAGATACATTTTAAGGAAAATTTTATCTAGGAGAACAATCACATCATTTTAAAACTGCTTTTCATATTCATATTTACAGAGCAATGTTGACTAAAAAGAGTATAAACAATGACTTCAGGGAGGTTGTTTTCATGAGTAAGATTGCACCCTGTAAATATGAATTCTGGAATAAGACCTGACTGGCAATTTTTGTAAATGCACAGTTCTGTCCATAGTGATATTCACTTGCTTTGACCCAGGTTTATTAAATTTATCATACGTAGCTGCATCACAGCAATTACTGCTGGGGCTGAATGCTTAACTGTGCAGCAGAGCTGAATTTTGAAGACAGGAACTGTGTTTAAGCAGATGATTTCACAGAGCAGCTTCACCATTCAACAAGTCAGTGTGTGTGGGGAGCGATGCACAGCTGGATGGATGTGGGAGGTGCCTGCTGAGCACTGCAGGAATATACAGATGTGTGCTGGGAATGAATGTAGTAATGCAGTGGTAAAGAAAGTCACAGGATACTTTGAGGTGAAAACTGCTGTTCTTCACATGTGGTAGTGAGAACTCAAAATCATGAAACCTGGGCTCCTGTTGCAGGAAACTGTTGTTCTGCAGACCATGCTTCCTGAGCCAGAACTTTCCATAAAAGAATTACTCACTGCCTACCTTTGCAAACCTTGGACACAGCTGAACACACCTAACTCAGTCAGCAGAGGACCCTGAACAGACCCACTGGAGTTCCTCAGCAAAATTGTTACCTTCACATTACAGACCGACACTGAGTCCCACTTTCTTCCCATAGTACAAGGAAAATGTCACCTAACCGAGAGCTCCAATGCAAGACAAATGTCCAAAGTAACAGGGAATTAATGCAGCTTTTTGAAAATGAAACTAAGCAAATAAAAAAGCCCCATATGTAAGCTCATGAGAGTGGAAGAGTAAATAAATGCTATCTAGGGTTTACCAATCAAGAAAAGGGCATGAAAAAACAGGCCACCAGGGTTTCTGCTGCTTATCTCAGCCCTGAGCAGTCAGGCTATCCAATTCAAGCAGTAAGGTTTCTCTGAAGATATCTCTGAAGGTCTTTATTGAATTTCTCAGCCTGAATTACCTAAAATTTTAGCTGTGCAGCAGAATTCAGAAGAAGGAAGTCACTAATGGTCAGGCTGAGATACTGGATCATGTTTTTGATATTCAACCTTAGCATAACATTTTCAAAATAAAAAGGCAAGTAATTCTTTCTCCAGCTAAGGAAAAAAGTTGCTACGAAGACGGAAGATGGTTGTGTCTCCTGAGTTTCTTTTACTGCTCTGCTTCTCTTAAATACCCTGGCACAGTGGGAGAGCAAGAAAAAAAACCAAACAGGGGAAGAAAAAAAAAGAAGCAAGAGAAAATCCCTGAAGTTGCCTCTAAGTTTACCCACAAGGTCATATCTATGTTTAAGTGCTTTGCTGAAGTAAATTCTGCTATTAGGGCTCTGGCAAGGACTGTCTCATATTTTATGTATGAATTCTGAAACCCCTGTTTGATGTTCTAATATAAACACTAGTAATTATTTTTAATATTAAGGCTGAAGATAGCAGTCAGCTACTGGATGCAGACTATGAGACTGCCTGTGTCCTGAAAAGTTTACAATCTAATGACTAGTTGAAAGTGGTCTGAGGATCAACAGTCACACAACTGCATACACATCTATTGTTCTCCTCAGTTCCCCAAAGTAATGCATAAAACCAAATCTGCACATCATTTAAAGCTACATTTAAAGAAAATTAGATGTCATAAATAAAGCTGAGACTGAGGGGAGAAAAACACACAAGTAGGATTTCCCAAGTTGCATGGAAAGTGGAGAATTAGGAACAAATATACTTGAGAAGTTATTCTTTTATTAGGCAGGACTTGTTCACACAAATAAGACAATAATCAATGAGAGTCAAATAAGTACTTTGTTATAAATTTCCATCTTTAGCAAAGATAGACTTAGTAAATTAAGATCAAAATCCCAAAAGAGTCATGTAGAACAATGCTAGGAAATCTCCTAGAGCAATGATCTTAGTGTGCTTCAGACTTCACCCTGTATGATGAAACCAGTTAAGTAACAGAAAAATGTTAGCTAATAAGATCAGTTTAGAATATACATGCAGGAGTATTTAATGATTGCATAAGACAAAAATGTGTATGTTGTTTCAGTTTAATAAAAAACCTTAAGAAATTCAAGTAATGTATGCTATAAAAACAATGGAGAACGTGTCCCATGTAAAAAGTCAAAATGACACTCTGCCATCTTTAGGGCTTGCCAAAGCTGTGCCTGGACGTTGCAATCCTCCTGACCAACTCTACTGCAACCTTAAACATGGAGGGGTCTATATTTAAAACAAAGCACAGTGTTAGAAAATGTTGTCAGAGCAGGCTGTTTGCAGATGGGTGAGGCAGGCACAGTCTGTGTGAGGAATCTCAATCAAAGAAAAAACCCAACTTGGAACGTCCATCTCAGGTGCAAATCTTCTATGGCTTTGTGGCTCTTGTTCCCCCATTTCTCTCCAGCAGCCTGTGATTCTCCCAGCACAGCCTGTCCCACATGTCCTCTCTTCTACAGACCATATAAAAATAAAATACAGGATAAAATAGGATTTTACCGCATAAGGTGAGGGGCACTTTCTTTTATAGCAACAGCAATAGCTAAATGTCAAAGATCTTTGCTCTGATTATAAGGGAGAGCTACATCCCCACTGTCCATGAGCAGTATTACACATACATCTAATTAATATAAGCGCCTCAATGTATTGCATTGCAGATATAAAATACCACAAGAAAGCTAGCACCCAGGCTATGATCCTGTTGCTTTGACTCAATCCTGTGCCATTGTAAAGTTTGGCTCTGCCTCTGGGTTTGGGAGCAGACTCTCAGCATTTTGGGTACATGTCAGGAAAACAACAAAGATCATCCAAAAGTTTCTGCTTCTTGGCTTAGTGGCCAATAAATGATGCAAGAGGTGAAGAAGATGTGACCTCCTTTTGTGTATGGATCTCTGGAGGTATTTTTTATTTATTTGTTTGTTCACCAGGATAATCCTTTCCTTTTAAACTGTACTTTCACAGAAATTGCTGCCATACCCATCCTGTATTAATATTCAGGATCTGCACTCATAATCCATTGCTAAGCAACACTTAACAAAATTGATCTTGCATTAAGCAAGCTCTGGAGCCTGAATAATACATTATTTCCTCTTTCTACTTAAAATCAGAGAAAACCTTTGGTTGATTTTTGAATGTCAAAATATTAAAACTGCATTTTAAACACAGATTTTAATTGCTGGCAAAGTCCATTTGGATTAAGGATTGGATGCAAATTCACCGTCGATACTCTTTAATGCTAAGAGTAAATAAATTGCAAAAAATTGTTCAACCCTTGAAGAATATGGAAAAACTTAAAAATGGAATGGAGTGTAAGAGTGTAATATAGAGCAGCCATATCCCATTTTGCATTCAGACACACCCAGGGCAATACCTTGTCAGTTATTGTGTGTATATCTTAACCATCTCTGCCACTGTTTATTTATATTTGGTGTTAAGATTACACAACTGTGTGCATTTATATGCTGAATAGAGGAGTTTGCGTTTCCCATATATGAATTTTATGTACATAGGAAATAACCTTGCCTCTCTGGAGTTGTGTGAATGGCTGCTGGGGATAGAATTCCATGCCTTGAAGTTGCTAGAAACTACCTGTTTTGTCTACTAGCCCATTTCTCTGCCACTGCAGGATAGTTCCCCAGAGCATATTCACCAATGCCTTAATCATCCTCTTCTTAAGAGTCTCAAGCAATGTCTCCTTTGGGAGTTCACTGCACAGCCTATTAGTGCTAGGCAGTGCTTATTTATATCCATCCTGCATTTATTAAGCCAGAGTCCTTCCTGTCTCTATTCTTCCCAAGCCTCTGCTACACCAGTGCAAGAGAGAGTGCAAGAAGCGATTACTGAAGGTGTAAGGGTTGAGATAAATATGTATGATTCCACTTCCATGGAATTATTGGCTATCTCAAAACTCTTAAAGTTGAGCCCTAGATAATATTAATTGATTCATTTTAATTATCTCACTCTTCATTCAATAGGAACTAAATCTGAAATATAATTCCAAACAGGATCCAGACAAGGGGTTAATTTACTGACATCTCTTATTATTTTTGCTTATGCTCTATGAGTCTTCGTCAAAGTGTCCAGTATCCATGCTGTAACATGATGAACTGTGCTGTGATGAACTTTAATCAAAGGCTCTTCCAAGAATCTGTACTCTGCATTTAGGAAGTGTATGAGTTGTTTAAATGAGTAGAGAATATAACTTAAGTATCATAGTCCCAAGAGACTTATTCGGTAAAATTAACCAAAACACTCCATGTTCTTGAGGTTAGATGTTTTTTCTTACTTGTCTTCATCAGTGTAAAACTTTATGCTGTGACTTAAAGAGGGAGGGAGTTACATTTTTTCTATCCAGCTGAGAACAATTCATTACTCAGTGCTTTCCCATATGATCTTAAGTAACATTTTTCTCTTGCTGAATTGTGCCTCATATGCTTCCCTGTCACTGCGTATTTATTAGGCATAAACCAGAATTTGTGCAGTCCTCGTATTTTGCAGGGAGCACAAGAGTTTGCATTTACCCCTAAGAAGGAAGAGGGAAGCTGTCACAGGAAGCCAGCAAGAGTCAGGTGTTGGTGCCCTCCTGTCCTTCTTCCTGCGTTTCCGAGGCAGGGAAGCCTCTGGTGAGAGCTGCGAGATGCATCTGGGACCCAAACCATAGTGCTGGTTTTCCACCTTCTCCTTGTGAATTTTTAGCTCTGTGTGTCTAATGAGTGCAGCTTTAGATTTTGAACATCCAACAGGTTTTCCATTTTCTGTTGAATAAAACATCAGCAAGTGATTAAATTAATTTAATTTTTTAAATTTTATGTTATTATGAAGTCTGGAAACAAGTCCAGTCTGTCTGGGCAGGCTCTTTGTTCTTTTGACACTTTCTTTCAGCAACACTTTGGACTATGAATGATGAGAAATATTGGGCAGGAGTCTGAAGCAATATTTCAAATTAATGGCTTAAACCCACATATACCAAGCAGTTTATTGAGCTTGTCAGCATTTACATATCTAGAAAAATAACGTGAGACATAGGATTATCTATTTAATTGTAGTTTCTTGCAAAAATGCTGCTGAGGGGAAAAGAATAATATAATAGTTATATACTTGTTTCTAGACGTTGTTAAATCCTCCTGTTGCAGAGGACAGCAGATGACAGGCAATTCTTTTAATGTGGCATCAGTGTGCTGGTGATTGTCTCCTAATGTGCTTTTCACTCAGTGTGGTCTCTCTTGCTGGCCTAGGTGACAATATTTAATAGCACATGCTTCATTTGAGGCCAGACTTCAGACCTTTTCTTAGACTTTTTAATGTCTAAAGTCACCTTTGTGTATATCTTCATACATTTTTCTATGAAGCCTTGGGGAGTCACTATCTTTGCCTCTTTAACAATTTAATAATCTCATTTTTAAAAGTATATGGGCCAGGAACATGCAGAGCTGACTTGTGCTAATAGTATTAATTTTTTTCTTCAGGTCAATCTCAGCTGTACATTTGGAATTTGCAGTTTTTACTTTATCTGAGGTCAGACAGGTTTTATGAACTGGATTCAGAAAAACATGTGTATAATCAAGCTGTACACTTTGTTCTGTTGCACTTCTGTCCAATGTTCTGGAATGTGTGCATGCAGCCAAGAGTCCTGCACTTGTAGATGAGGAAAAACAATCTCAAAAGATTATTTTTCAGATCTTCTAGCAATGGAAATAAATTTTCTATACTCAGTTTGAGCTGCCGAAGTACTTAAGAGTTCAATCTTTGATTGAGGTAAAAAAATTACTTTTCTATTTGAAAATTTTGTTAGATTTCTGCAGACGTAATGGTCTCCAGAGAAGGAGGACTGACCAGTCCACTTTTCCTCTTCCTTTTCCTTTTCCTTCCTTCCCTTATCCCAAGGCCTGAAGCTGCCTCTGAGAATCAGATATCAGAACCCTCATGCCTCACCTTGGACATCAGGTCCACAGTCCTCAATCTCTTACAGCTCCCCTGGAACCCAGCAGACACTGAAGTCAATCCTACCTGCACCTCCTCACCTGTTCCAGCTATTGCCACACCTAATGCCCCTCTACCCACCCTCCCCAAGCTCTTCATCTCAAGCACGTGGGCTTCAAGGGATTCAGTGGTTGTGTAAAACAGCATTTGGTTTTCCATAAGGATCCAAGTTATTGGCAAAGAGAATTGTCAGCTTCCCCAGAGAGCTTAAGCTTCACACCTAAATTGTAGCGACAGGCAGAAAGAAAACTGTTTTCCTGCGTTATCTGAGAGTATTTCATTCCAGCACATTCTTACCATTATCCCCCATAGGAAAGCATTGAAGCCACAAAAACTGAGGAGGGTTTATGAGTGTGCAAACCATTATGGCTCAGCTGTGGCTCATCTTTATTGTCCTCATCTATAGATATCAATACTTCTATTTTATTTTCTTTAATGAAAAGAAAGTTTAGTGAGAGCCAGAATATTTGGTACAATAAATCCTGAGTTCCAGTTGTTTCCACATTACTCAGCAGATTCAAATCTGATGATAACGATATGCAGCTGGGCTGATGCCAAGCCTGGCCTCCAAGCTGCAAGATGTCCTGGAACTCCTTGTCCATCAGGCAGCACTGGCTCCATGAGCCACAGGAAAGCTGCTGCTTTTGTAAGGATTTTAGTATGTGTTTATATGAACAAGTGAAAATGGGGAAGGGAGAAGTGAAGTAAGCAAAAGGAGAAAGGGAAGAATGGAAGAAATTATCATAAAGAACCATAAAGAGCTCAAAATGTGAGGATGCATAAGGCTGTGTTAAGGATTGGGGAAAAAAGTAGCAAAAATGGGGAAATATGAGAAAGTTTAAGGAAGAGAAAAGAAAGTACAAGCACACTTGAGTGTTCTTTAACATTTACATGAATGCAAATTTAATATATGTAGTTCTGCCATTAATGATGCTCCATCTTCCATGCAAATTCAATTTCTGAAATCTGACTGTTAATGTAAGTGGTGTTAATTATTATTGTTTTCTGCTGTGGTGCCTGGCAGATGTTCAAAACAGATCTTACCCTGGTAAATATTGAACAAACCCATTTTATATTCCACATGTTAATCTCCAAATCTCTGTTTCTGTTCATGTATTATAGAAAGGGCTTAAGGCAACCTTGTAAGACAGCTTGACAGTGGCAGATCTTGGGATGATATTTTCCAGGTTGAAGAGAACTAAAAAACTTCATACCTGTGTTTCATCCCAGCTAAGTACAAAGTCTGAGGACAAATTTAATTCCAATGACCTTTTCCATCTGAAAATGAAGGCTACATTGGCTGAGTTAACTCTGGCATCAAATGGTGAAAGCTCCTCACTGCAATATTTATGTTAACCAATTTTTGTGATGCAATTCCTAGTAAAAGTTCCAGTAGTAATAAAAGCCACTATAAAATATGGTTGCCATTTTACAAGATACGTTGTGAAATACTATAAAATTACTTTTGTCATGATCACCATACTCACTAGAAAGATAAAAACTGAAACCATTTGTCAAATATGCAGGGATTATCTTCCCATTAAATACTTAGTCTTTAAATTGATGAATGTTCTGACGTGACCCAAATAGACTGATTCATGTCAGTTAAGTTATTTTTTTATGTTGGTCTGTAGGTTCTCATGATAGTAATCACAAGGTCTGCTTTATACCTAGTGTGCCTCTGGTGGTGTAGGCTCTTTCTGGAGTTGATAACATCCTTCACAAAACAATCCACAGTGGCTAGGACAGACTTCAGCTCTAAGGCATCATTCAGAAAGACATGTTTCTTTTTCCTTTTGACAGAGGAAATTGAGGATTAGCCTCAGAAGACACAAGTTAAACATTGTGAATACCTGCCTCAATCTCATCTTTCGGTTTGAGTGTAACCTTGTATTTGATTATGCATTTTATGTGAACATGAGTCTTTTCAATTTTAAATGTATTTTTCGTTTCACACTTCTAGACACACATGGGCAAGACAGCTTTGCAAGGTAGGAAAGACCTATCTAGAAAACCACCTTCCACTTCTTAATGTGATAAATAGTTTTATTTAATAATTTTTTTACTGTTCTTTAACTTGAATTATTTTGTTTCTTATACTCTCTACCATAAACTGTGTACAGCTTTTACTCTGTCCAGGACTTGCCAGTATTTCAACTCACTTTAATCTGAGTTATTACAACTAATACACAGTAGCAAATAGATTGCAGAACATGATGATCTTTCCAAGTCATTGGATGTTTTCTCTTTCACTGAAATCACTGACATTGGGGTTAAGTGCTTCAGAAGGACAAGAACATGGGGAATTGCACCAACTACAATGTCTCCAGAGTAACTGGGGAACACTTTGCCTGCTAGAAGTCTGTAACTCTCCTGCCGTGGGACATACTCACAGCACCTCTGGCAGCAAGCATTTAGCAAATTCTTGCAAAATTCCAGGCACTCTTGCGAAAACATGGCTGTCATAGGGAGCAGAGGCCAGGAGCAGAGGCAAATCAGAGCCTGTATTTGTAGTATTTTTAAAGAAGAATTATGGCCTGTTGTAAAAGGAACAAATGTCTCAAGAACTTTGTATAAGCCACTGATCACTTATTGCACAGGTTAAACTAGGGTTTTTTTCTGCACAATTGCCCAGCAGAGCTAACAAAGCAGAATCTGCAGTTCTGAGACTCACAGGAGGAAATAAAACTCCTGTCTATTAAAAGGATATGGCAGTATGTGGAAGATACAAAGGGTTGTTAAATAAAGGTCTGTCCCACTGCATGCACCTTTGTAGTGATATATTTTCAAATCTGTTTAAATGGCCAGAGCTGAATTTTCCTAATCCAGTCGTGAAGGACTCTGGTACACAGTAAAGAAATACACTTTAAACATCTGTTACTGTAAAGATTTTCTTTCCTTAGTGAATGTTTTTTTAAAAAATTAAGTCAGTGGAATTGTGGCTCACAACAGAAGAAGAAACACAATGAATAAAAGTCCATAGGAGCTTTTCAAGATGCCAATACAAAGGCTGCAACCTCTGCCTTAAGAACTATAGAAAGCAGTCAAGGTGGTGAAAAAGTGAATCTTGCTGCCAAGTATAAACGGGGGAAGTAAAATCCTGCGCGTGATAAGGCTTCTGTGCTATTGCTGTGGACTTTACCTTGCTGGCTGCACAGCTGCTGCCTACTGGCTCTGATGTGATGTGAGTGGAGCTTCAGGGAAAGCAGGAGCGCCTGACTTGGTTTTCCAGTCACCCTCGGTTTGTGTTTCTGCTGCCTGCCAGTCTGGTGCTGAAAGCTCTCTCTGTTAACTGAGAGCTCCAAAATGCCCTAGATAATGAAGACATTCCTCTGCATGGGGAGTTTAGTCGAGATCTGCCCTTTGATTCTCGTGTGTGTGAAATGCTTTCTGCGCCAGAGGGCTCTGCTTCCAGGACAAACCTGGGCAGGCAACAGCATGGAGAAGCTGGCAGGGCATGGTTATTAATACGATTTCTGATCAAAAGATTTATACAGTTGAATTATCAAATAATATCCAAAATCAATACTGTGGCACTTTTTACAGCTGTAAGAAAAAAAAAGTAAGAAAAAAAAAAAGAAAGGTTTCTACCTCTTCGATATTTCTTCTAACTTGGAAAAAAGAAGCTTTTTACATCCAAAATACCAAATACTTAAGTCATCCCCAACAGACAGATCTGCAATATTGTATTTTTGGATGAGAATTAGAGGCAATTATAGCAGTGTCCCGAGATAAAAAACAGCTGACAAGGGTGTTTCAATTCTAGTCATGGATGATAAACAGTGTGGAGGTGAAATGCTGCAGCTGCTGAGTGATAGAGATTGCTATCAGGATTAAACAGGAAGGCTGTGTTTTACAGGATCAAGAAAGATTAGCCATGTGTTGAATATGGGATTATGAAGTAATTAAATAAATGAAGACACACTTCTGACACAAATTCTACACATAAGAATGTAATTACTCACTTTATATACAATGTTTCTGTGATTTATCATTCAGGTCTTTGACTGGCAAGCAGAGCAGCCTATTTCATACTCGGTGAAGTCAACAGTCCTGAGGTCACCAAAGGACTTGAGCCTGGTGCACTGTGCTAACAAGTGTGTTTTACAGGGGTGAACTAACTGCTCCTGTAAATATATAATGGGTAGAACTCCTGCAAGTTTGGAGGCAAACGATGTTCTGTTGCTTTTTACCAGCCAAGGCTAGGAATTCATGAGCTGAAGAATTGGTCAAGGGAGAATTGAATTGGTCTGATCTCCAGTGGATCAAGAAAGCAGTAATTAGTGCATCTATGCAAAACTGTCATGGTGCATAAAAGTCCTCAAATGTTTAGCAGGTAATGTGGTTTGTGCCTGGTGGTGCTGAAATGCAGTGGTCTCTGGGGTGAAACATGGGTCAAATGGAACTGTGTAAAACTGAATGGCCATGGAATTCTGTAAGGTCACAGGGAAAATCTCTTAACCATCAGATTTAAAATGGTGAAAGACCTTTAATGTCTGTGCAGAAGAGAAAAATTCTTTATTGTTAAAAGCCTTACAGAAAAGGCCCATGCAGAATAAACTGAACAGTACCCCGTTAATCTAAGTAAGAACGGAGAAAGCTTGTGTTGACCCTGCCAGGTGGAAGTTATATAAACCTTATCTCCCACTGAAATGAACAGTTTATAGGATGATCTGTGCACAACGGAGAGAGATTTGAGATGAATATGTGCCCTGGGCCACCTTCAGCAAAACAGTACAGTCCATTGTAGAAAGGAGGGCAGAGCAAGGCTTTTAGGTAAGGATTTACATCCAAATCTGCAGGGCTTCGGTTTGGATTTCTTCTATTTGTTGCTTTTATTGGGTTATATTTTGCCTTCCTGCAGGCATGTGGTTTTCATTAGATTCTATGTGCACCAAGGGGAGGATGCAATGTGGGGCACTTACGTGCGTGTGTTTGTTCTATGCCATTAAAAATAATAAAACTTCACCGTTTTTTTCAATCCTAGGGGATTTCGTTGAGGCAACATCACATTTGGGAGCTGTATTTAAAATCAGATTTAGGAATAGATCTGTATCCTGCATTCAGTGCTCAGATGCAGCAGTAAAAAAAAAAATAAACATGACCCTTTTCTGTACTACTAAAGAAATGCCTAATATGTCTGTCAGGAAATATGGAATTAACCTTGTTGACAGTTTTTTGGAGAGAAAAGGCATTATTTACAAGACAGTTTAATGAACCATATTTGAAAAATGTCATATGGAACAGTAGTCACAGCTGTATTTAAAATGACCAACAAAAGTATATGTCCTCATTGTTGGGCATCATATGAAATATCAGGGGACAAGTTCCCTGATGTATGAAACCAGCCAGCCCCTCCCTCCCACCTCCTTCACTGACAATGGAGAACTTTCTTTTTTATCCCTGGAGAAGGTTTCCTCGTTTAACCCCAGTTCCTAGACCAGTGTAGCTCCCCTTGTTTCCTCCCCATTTTTAACAACAGAAGCTGGTTCTCACTACACCCTTCTGATGACCTGGGCAGTGTCTGACGTCATTCTCCAGTGCAGGAGCAAAACCTCTTCACAGCACGGGATGTGCTGATCCAGGCAGGGAGCTGCTTCCCTAAAGAAACCTGGGATGACCTCTGGGCTTTAGAAATGTCACTGCTTCTGTAAATTGTAAAACCATTGACTCAAGACAGTCATACCCTACCCAGGGCTTATAAAAGCTTGTGTTTGATGGGGCTTTTATGTTTTTAAGGCCACTTTTATGTCTCTTCAGACTGCAGTGGTAGTGAAGATTCCACTGATGATTTCTCCCAAGAGATCGTCCCCAGATACCATCACAGCCACCTTCCCCAGGTATCCTCACAGACATCTTCCCGAAGATTCCTTACAGACCACCTTCTCAGGATTCCTCACAGCCCTCCTCCCCAGGTTTCACTGAATCACCACGTTGTTTGGGTTGGAAGCGATCTCTGGAGATCACCCACTCCAACTCCCGTGGCACGGCAGGGTCACTTGGAGTAGGTGACACAGGAACGTGCCCAGGTGAGTTTTGAATGTCTCCAGACAGGGACACTCCACGCCCTCCCTGGGCAGCCCTTTCTAGTGCTGTGCCACCCTCAACGAAAAGTTCTTCCTTCACGTTCAGGTGAAACTTGCGTTTAATTTATGGCCGTTGCTCCTTGTCCTGTCTCTGGGCACCACCGAAAAGAATCCGCCACCCTTCTCTTGGCAGCCGCCTTTGCGGTGTTTAAATGCTTCCTCCTATTTCTCTAAGGCTTCCCACCCCTCAGGGTCCCGCTGCCCGGCCCGGCCCTGCGGCGGGCGCTGCCCGCGCTCCGCCCCCGCGCTGCAGCGCGCCCCGCGCCGGGCAGGGGGCGCCAGACCGCGGCCGCACCCGCCACACGGACACGGCGGGCTCGGGACCTGCCACGGGCAGCGGCTCCGTGCGGGCTCCGACAGACAGACAGACAGACGGACAGACAGCGGCACCGCCACAGCACACAGAGCTTCCCGGCACCGCCACAGCACAGACACAGCGCAGCAGTACCGCGCAGAGCGCAGCGGCACCGCACACATCTCAGCGGCACCGCGCAGGGCTCAGCCACAGAGCACCGCGGCACCGGCAGCAGGAGGAGGACAAGCAGCACACAGTGCTGGGAGCCCCGGCCGGCGGCACTGCCCGGAGGTAGGAGCTTCCTCTCCTCTCTGGCAGCCAAACTTCGCGGAGCCAGCGCTGGCTGCGGCCGCGCGGGGTTTGGCTGCGGTTCCGTACCGCCGTGCTGTTGCCCCTTGGCTGGTCCCCGCTCGGCCCCAGTGTCCCGTTTTATTTTATTGTTGTTACTATTATTGTTGTTATTGATGCTGTTCCCCGCCCCTCCGGGCTGGGCGGGCGCGGCGGGTCTCGGCGGAGCCGGCAGCTCCGCAGCCAGAAGTTGGCGAGGGCCGTGAGGGGCGACTGGCCCCAACTTGGGTCCCCTCAGAACTTCCGTGTCCGAGGAGCCGCTGCTGCCCTGCTGTCCCTCGCCGCTCCTCTCTCCGGTCCTCTCCTCTCGTTGCAGATGTCGGGAGTGCTGGTGATCGCTGCCTGGTGCTTCCTGCAAGTGGAGAGCCGGCATCCTGAAATCATCACGAGTAACAGCAATCATGGCAATTTCCTGGACAACGACAAATGGCTGAGCACCGTTTCGCAGTACGATAAAGACAAGTACTGGAACAAATTCCGGGATGTAAGTACTTCTACCTTTACCGCATGCTTTTTGTTCGTTCCATTGACCGTAGCATCCTTCCAGGGGGGCTGCTGGCTGTGAGGAGCTGTGCATAGAAGACAAATGCAGCTTGGGCAACCGGTTGCTGCTTGTTTGAAGGATGTTCAGAGATGTTTGGGAGCTGGACAGACAGTGCTGGCATTCTTGATTACCCCATCGATTGGGGCAGCATGGGCTCCGTGTCAGTCTCTGTTCTTACGGTCTTCGATTTTCCTCTGGGGAGTAACTTTGAGTGAAGTTTCTGTGCTTGCTGCTTAAGAGTCTGGTTAACTGAAAAATGATGGAATGGTGTGTGTGTAAGAAGGAATACTTACCAGTTCAAGCCACAAGGTGGTAAACAGCGAAGCTTTTTGTGCCTGCAGTTTTTGTGGAAAGGATTTTATTGTCAATTCTGCTTATAGAGATCTTTGAGGCTCTATAGTGTTGGAGGAAGCAGTGCTTTGGCTTTTTTTTTTTTTTTTTTTTGCAATCTGGAAAACGGGTAGCTTCAGGATGTGTTATGATGTGTTATCTGTATAAAACAAATTACTTTCTTGAGCTCAAAATTAATTCTAGACTTCCCTTAGTTTGAATACAATCATTTGTATTGAGTCAATGACAACAGAAAGGGAAATGCAACATTTTTAATAAAAGTAATATTTAAGGAGTTCCTTTTACTTCTGTTGTCTGTACACTGAAAAAGCTTTTTGGAGCAGACACAGAAAACCCTGCTTCACTCTGCCCAAGACTGTGTGGTGGAAGTGTTAATGTTCGTGTTGATCATGAGCACAGCGAGGTTAAGTGTTTTTTATTGTCTGGGATTTGTGCACCGTGGCCACAGTGAGACTCCAAGAAAGAGAAGACTAGAGCTGGCTAGCAGTTCTGGTAGTACCCTTCTGCAAGAATTTGTTTGCTTATTTAGGAATCCTGGTGTTTTATAGGATATTAACAAGTTAAACTTTGATGCTTTTGTCTCTGTGATCTTAAAATTGTATCTCACTTTGCAAAGGGGAAGTCAAGGTATTACAGTTAAATGTGGTGTGTCCCTGCTTAGCCTATTCTCCCTGTGTTTTTCTGTAGTTTTGGTCATCTCTGTGTGAGAAATGCTGCTCTCAATCTCAGCATAACCAAGTGTGGCCTTAGCAATGGTATCAGTTAACAGCTATAGCTATCTTGGAGTGTGTCTTCATGGGCAGCCACTGATCACATCCACCTACTGGGACTGCTGAGTTCTCATATAGAAAAGGGGATTAGACTTCAAGGGAATCTTTGTTAATATCTGGTTTAGTCTTCTGGGGAACAGAGGTTAAGGATTTCGCTTGTTAATTTCTACATCCCACTTGATGTGAGAATTGAGCAGCATTTGAAAATGGTAAATTGAATGAAAGACTGACACATTAATCTGAAAACACTTCTAACTAGAGACAGATTTATAGCAAGGGACATCTTTCAAGAGCCTCCTTACAAATGGAGGCCTCCTATTAACCACAAGTCTTAAAGCTTTTATTTAAATTTATGTAGTTTTTATGTTTTCTGCTTTCCTCTTTGTGTGATTTTTATTATTTCCACTTCCCTCTTTCCACTTCCCTCTTCCTTTTCTCTTTAAAACTGGAATCCTTGCAGCTTCTCTTATTTCCCTTTCCCCAGTCTCACAAGTGAAGAGAAACTATTCCTCTTCTTGTGGAAAATGTTCATGAAGAACACCTCTCATGTTTTAAGATTTCACAGGTACAAATGCTTTTTTTGACTTTCTGAGAATTCTAAAATACCCCATAAGGCCTCAAAACTCTTTTTTATCGGGAGAATCATTTTATCTAAAAGAAAAAACAACCTTAACCAGTGGTCTACCAAGCAAAAGCAAATAGTGTAAAGTTCATGCAAACCTTAGGTATCTTTCTATCAGCCATCTTAATGGTTGTATTTAATTCCTTCAAAACTAGCATGTTATGTATGATTATTCATTAAACCTTTTATGGAGCAAATTAACAGAGACTACTAATCATCTCCTACTAAGCCTTTTCTTAAAATATAAAAAGCTTACATATGTAATGAACCACTTAATTACTTGTCTTCTACCAAATTGGTTTACTGGATCATAATCTTCCGTGAGAAGTTCTCTGTCTACAGATGAAGACATGCATAGGTAGAGTTGCTGCCAGCATAACAGGTATAGCAGCGACAGTACACTTCTTGCATGCAGGGATGTCAGAAGAAGTCTGGTCCTTACTCATGGCTGTGCTGTTGGGGATAGATTGTTAAAATATTTGTTAAAACTTTTCTTAAAAGGCTGTCTGATGAGCTGCATCATGACAGTATAATTGCTGTGTATGGACTAGATGAGCATTTTGTTGATAAGTGTTGATTTCTAGGAAAATTGTGTTCCCTCTTCCCTTCATTGCCAAACTAATAAACTAATTTTATAGACATCATGACTACATGAGCTTCTCAATGTGGGCTTTGCACAGGAGGCTGGAGTACAGAAATGGTGTTGCAGTTAGAAGTTTCTTGGATCTGACGCTACAGTTACCCCAGGGCAGAAACCCTGCTTCATACCTTGTAAATCAGCAGAGGCAAGGTTGCAGTAATTAGCACAATTACCCTTAGCTGCTCTCTGAAATTTTTGTCATGTTATATAAACATATTTGCACAATTATTTACATACCTGTGCCCTTCTGTACAGTGGGGGAAACACTGAAGGTATGGAGCTGAGATTTGATGGGTTTGGGTGTGGCCATTTTATGTGCATCAGCACAAACATCTGCACACACAGATGTGCATATAAATCTGTCATAATGTTGCAGTACTGGATGGGTTGTTTACTCAGATAATATATAATTTAATATAAAATTTTAAATTAAGCTTTTCTCAACTTTTTCAGTTATTCTTTTCAAAATCAATTGGTTGGTCAGCCTTATTGAGCTATGGGCCAGTATGGCCTGATTTGAGAAGACAGCTATTGATTGACTTTTTTTTAGTATGATCCATATTTCTTTTGGGCAAAGACAGCATGGTAGTTGCACTTACAGTCTCAGCAATTGCTACTTTTCTGTGAAAAGAGAGCACAGAAGTATACCTCATTTGAAATCTGTGTTACAGCCACAGAATCATGCCAACTTTAAATCTGATTGAACTCAATCGTGTGAAATGTGTCATCATTTTCCAAAGGCCTCAAGGGATCTATCTAAAGCAATAATTTACAATACAATCTTTTCATGTGATTTGAACACAATTTGTTGATTAAGTTCTCCATTTTAAAAACAAACAGAGCTGTAAATAAATAGTAAGACCAATGTGACTGATCTGTTGTGAAACATTTGCTGTTGAAAATCTTGTATATTTTACATCTGCCCAGCATCAATAGCAGTGTAATGTCTGTTGTATTAATAAGTTTTTAGTGCAATCTGAACCTGTTATTCTGGTCTGTCTTTCACCCCTTTTTCCTTGTCTGCCATGGACTCTGATACATGACAAAATCTTAGGTCTGTCTTAAGTTGCATTTTATAGCTGGGGATAATAGTATTTCTCTTCCTCACAACTGTGTGTTGAAGCTGTCAATAAGAAAGGATGGAGCTCAGAATCTGTGGTAATCTGGAATTTATTATTCACCTAATCCATATATTGAATGTGGCTTGGTACATACTTAAGTAACTGACTAGTAAGTTTCTAAAAAACAAAAACTAAATCAATGTAATTATTACTGGAAAAAGAAAAAAGTGAGCAAGGTACACTCTCTAGGGAGGACATCCAGCTATTTCCCTTGTTCAGATTTGAGGCTTGAAAAAGCAGACATCAGGGATATGGAAGTCAAATTAGACCTTCTGATATTATGAACCCAAATAAGAAGGCCTCGATCTTTTGATCAAACCTGTTGAGAGGGATCCTTTGGCTTGAGAGGAGCTTCAGAATAGATTTGATAGCTGAACGTGAAGTGAATTCTTATGAGTCTGAGGAAGCATTTATTGTTATGGGAATAGCCATACATGTTATTGTAATAGGTCACACTGCAGCATCCCATTGTGTTCATAGAGGCTTGGCACAGAATAAATGTCATTTTAGTGTTAGGTCTGCCTTTAATCGAAATTATATGAACAGACTAATTCTATTACTTGTACTTGAAGTTATGTCTATTACATTATTAATGCTTATATATAAAAAAGGTAATAAGTTCAACTAACCACGGATTAAACTGCAAAAAGGAAGAAAAAAGTTAAACGTACTGAGAGGATCTAGTATAAACCACACAAGGAATTTCTATGAAGTTGAAAGCTAAGAATCTTGGCATGAACTCTGGTTTCAGTGCATGTTTATGCATGGCAGGCTGCCAGACCACGTTCTGAGCATTAACTAAGCTGTTTCTCTAAATTCTATTGCGTACAGAGTTGCAGTTCAGGCTATCATGTTAAAACCCCCATGCATTTTATGCCTGGAGATGCTCTGAGACTGTGCAAGCCTAAGAAGCAAAGCATGAAATGTCATCGTCTGTGTGTATACGTTGCTCAGACTTACTGGGGATAAATAGTTACACGTACATAACGATTCCTGATGAGGATAGTTATCAGAGATTAGATATTAGCTTCTCAGATTGGTCATAGGCTACCCTGACACAAACCAGTGAAGGGACGGTTTTGTCAGTATTAATGTACATCACCTTTCTGAGCCTGCAAATTCCTCCTCACACCTGATCAGAAGTGCAGTGTCAGGGTGACAAAACAAATACAGGATTAGGAACTGGGGGATTTGTATTGTTCTGGCTTTGCCACTGATGAGTTTTTGTCCTTCGGGCTGGCTCTTCACACTTCTTCACTGCATTTCACCTTCTTGGCACTTACCTTTCTCTGATTTTTTTAGCCCCAAACTAGAAGTGTGGTAGTGAAACTTGATAGCAGAGAGTTGGAAAACATGACCAGTACTGAGAAGGGTTGGAATACCAAGCAGGCAAAATTGGAAGACCTTGGGAACTCAAGTAATAGAAATGAAATGAAATTTAAAAGTACAAAGTGGAAGGTCATGGAATTGAGAGCTAACACAAATTTATTCTGGGTCCTGGCAGCTCAGCTTGAAATAGATGAGAGGGAAAACCTGTGTACTTTCATTGATTTGCAGAGTTATTCTAAGTTACAAAAGTAATGCTATTCTGAGGAGAGCAAATATATTGTAGAAATGCAGAAAATTAAAGATTTCTGCTTCTGTTGAAGAAGTAAAAATGTACAATAGAAGGGACTACTTGATTATGAATATTGTGAGCACTTCTGATCAGTGAAATTCAAGAAAAATTGTTAGGGAGTTGGTGATCCAAAGGCCTTCCAGCATCATAGGAGAAAAGACTTTGTTTTAAAATAATATAATGTATTAGTTTACTCTCAAAAAAGTAATTACATAGGAGTAGGTTTTCTTCAGAATGAGAAAAGGACACCAAATCCAGCATTGTATCAAGATGAGGTGAATCAACAGATAATTGGCAACAAAAATAATCTCACTGATAAATTTAGGGATAAGGTTATTACTCCACCCACAGTTATATTTTTAAAAGTTATCTAAATGAGCACTTCATTTTCAATAAGTAGCTTGTATCTTAACAAAAAATATTATGATGTAATGAACAGTGATAGAAGAACCTGGATTTGGGAATTCTAAAGGCCTTGTGCTTTTATATCATGTGTCTACAAGGCTTAAAGCCCCTTGCTGGGTGTTGCGTTGTTCCCTATCCATTCAGTGTGGTGGAACCTGGTCTGTGACATCCAAGTATCTCCTGGTCTGGTGGGATTTTTGAAGCAAGAGGTCATTTCTGTAGACTGGGTTCTTTCTGCTGTCTGTTCCCTGGCAGACACCTGCCTTCAATGGGGTCTCACTACCAGGGATTTGAAATCACCTTTTCTTTTATGTTGTATTTAGACCTACAGGAAGAGTGAAGTATTTTTCTGCCAACAATTTATTAACAGAATATCTCTTTTTCTTTCTTCACCTCAAATGTAAGCACAGGTTTTTCTGTGATGCAGTTATCAGTGCATTCGTTACATATATGAGAAACCAATCAGGTCCTGCTAATTATTTGTAGTGAATTTAGTCATAAGGAAGGTTACAGTACACTTGAAGAATATCTGCAGGCTCGGTAATGGATGTACCAAGTGGCTGGGTTGTGACAGGACACAGGCACTTCAGGCTGGCTTCCCAGGAGATTATCATTCCAAGCCCACCTTGAGATTTAATTGAAGGTGAAGACTCTGTGTGTGTATTCCAGCAGATCTGAAGTACAACAGAGTTGAAATGTGATTTATAAGTCTACCCAGGCACTCCTAGCATAGGTTGTCTCTTAGAGCAATTCTTACTCAACAGAGGGACAAGGCTAGAATATAAATGTGATCAAAAAGTACAGCTGAGATGTACTTGCATGAAATTTAAAAGAATAGGAAAACTATTGAAACACTTGATTCTGTGCAAGTGTAATGCATAATCAGCTTCTTACAACAGAAGAGATATGCTTTCTAAAAAAGCCTGTCTCAAACTTGACACTTTCCTTTTGCAGTGAACAAGGGGAAAAATAATGGCATTTATGTCAGAATAATTAACTTGGAAGGTAAAGAGAGCCAGCTTTTTCTAATTAACTGACACTTACCCAGCTTCCCTAGGAATTACCTAAGACTCTAAAGTTAAGTGGGTCAGTACAAAACTAGGGTGTTAGTTTCCGTATTACGTTTCAAATTATAACTTTAATAGTTTCCTCACTTACAGAAGGGTTCTGCGGACTCCAGTCAAAAATCATATCCCTACCATGAAATTCTGTAGATTTGAAGTTCTGACTAACATGTTTTATGCATTTTTAGAGTAACCATTCTTGTATTCTACTGCTTGCCCTTGTTTTGTCTTCCCCACCCCAGAGAGATTTCTTTTCCATACAGGCTTGTATTAATCCAAATTCAGATTGTAATTTTGTCAGATTCCTGAGAAACTCACAAAAGAAAAAAAAAAAAAAGGAAAAAATGCCACACTAATGAGCCATATGTCACATCAAACCGTGTCAGTGTTTATTATAGGAGGTTGAGTTCTGATGTCTGTTAGTGTAAGAGCTGCTATCAAGCTCTGGTATCCATGGGTAAATGATACCAGTTTTATTTTAGGTAAGTTGTCCTGGGTAAGGGTCGAGAAAAACAGGTCCATTTTTCTCAAGGACCAAAAGTTACAAGTTAAAGCCTATTTCTGATACCCTGTTTTGACCATCGGGCAGATTATTACCTTTATTTTTTGGGGGGGCGTGGGGTCTCTCAGGTATTTTAACTATTTTCATTATACTTATGGCTTTAACCATGAGGCTAGAGATACGTAATTCCAGTCAGTGTGTTTTTATCAATGTGTGCATGTTTTGAGGGTAAAATGCAAGCCTGTCTGAATTTGGGGTGGGGCAGCTGAGCTGCTTTTACAAGAAGTAGGACTTCATGAGGAAAGCAGAGTTCAAATATTACATCTGGGATATGAAAACCTTTTTCTTTTAGATAGCATCTGCTTATGCAAGGACTGTTTGATTATTCCTTTCCTTACGTAACCAAAACTGAGATTTGTTTAAAGGAGCTGTAGTGAAATCTTGGTTTTATTGAAGCTGATAGCCAAACTGTCAAAGACTTTAGTGAGGCCTGAGTTTGATTCTTGTATTCCTCATCTTCCCGTTCTCTTAGACAAAGAACAACTGTATGTGACAGACCAGTTAGATGAAACAGTTCTCTTTGCCTTTTGGAGGACACTGTAGAATTGGAAAAGCCTGAAAGATCACGTGTCTGGCCAGCATAAATAGAAAATCTCCCTCAAAGTCCCTGAAGAATCAAACTATCTGAAAATCAAACATCTGTGGTCTACAAAGTACACATTTTATAGATTTCAACCACAACAAGAAAGCAGAGTTGAAGCAGTAAAGTTAAGGTGATGCTGCTGCCTCCGGTGGGATTTTTCTGTACTTCCACCACTTTTTCAGCTTTAGATAGGGGCTTACTGCTGCTGAGTTACAAAGTCTTAACTCTGAGTAAGCAGCCTGTCATGAGCTAGGTAACTCCAGCAGTTATCACTGGGGGATTTGCTGTAGCAGGTTGGCAGCTAAAATTGAATTACACGTTTGGCCTGAACATCTAATGTCTAATGACTTTCAAGGCTAAGATATGATTCAAAATTCAGTTTACAGATAAATTGCTAAGCTACTCAATAGTGGCTTTGGCAGGGAGTAGATTGGTCTTTATCTGTCACTTCTGTGACTTGGCTTGTAATCCCGGGTAACAGAAAATCATTCTCATTAAATAGGTAGATGGGACATAAATTAATTCTGTGATCTTAGCTGTCCTCTTAATGAACTTTGTGTCATAAATTTACTTCACTGATTGCTTTCTCCCAGGTATGTAGAAAAATACTTTATTAAAAATTACTGTTAGAGTAACTATACCCAGATTAGTTTTTGAAAAAAGCTTCAATATATCACATCTTACAGTTGAGTTCTCACTAACACGGGGATTGATAGAGGTAAGTGATACTTGTCTGTCTGTGCAGGTTGCTTTGAAGTTGTCTAATCAGGAAATTCAGCTGTGTACACAGTTTCATTTGAAATTGCACAGCATAAATTTTATGTGGTTTTTAACTTGGAGATCTGTCTTCATCCTTCCTTCCCTGTCTTCCACTGTCCATTCAGAAGTTTGTTTCAGCACTGTCTTCTGGTGGTTTTATATTGGCCTTTCTGACTTTCTTTTCAAGTGGTAGCAGTTAGAGAACTTGAACCTGGACAGAACATTGATGTAGAAAGGTAGAGGCAGCTGCAGTCACTGGAACTGAGTAGGGGGATGCTTACATTTTAGAGAATGGGAGAGAGGCTGAAAATTATACTTGTAGGATTAAGAAGAAATGAGGCTAAGTTGTTTCTTCAAGGGAGTGGAAAACGTTGCTTTTAGAATAGTGTTGCTGTGTGTACTAGGGACCTTGAAGTCGTTGGTAGAAGTTGCTTGCAGTTGGTAAATATTTTTATAAATCAGTTAGAGAGAATTCAGAATTCCCTGGCATTTCTCGCTGAATAACAAGAGTCTGTTATACTTTGAACAGTTGATTTCTAGAACAACTCTGTCACTCATTCTGTCCGTGTATGTGCCTGCTGTGTTGCCAGCACATGTAGCCCTGGCTCTTGCAGGGTTTGCTAAGTGTCCGTCGCAGGCGGCGGGGTTCGGCCGTGTCCTGCCCGGAGCTGTCCGGGGCTGGAGCATCTCAGTAAACCGGCTGTGCCTGC